>NW_026623463.1:483354-516499 GCF_030028575.1 Malurus melanocephalus
CCTCCTTTTAAGATGTCACTGGCCAACCGATGGGATTTGCTGGTCACCTTAGAAAACATGGCCCTTCTGCATTGTCTGTGTGTGAGGATGACCAGAAGGGCAGCGAGCTGAGGCCGTGGCCCTTGGTGGCCAAAGGAAGGAGGTTCATGGTAATTTTAGTCCTCCTGTGCTGCTGGAAGTCCTTCCTCAGTTGAGTCTTCCTGGGAAAGCAAAGGGAATTTAAGTTTCTAGTGTAGCAAAACAACCAGGGAATAAAAAAKAAGTCTAGTTCTGGAGATCCTTTTTGTGCCTCATTAAAAAACTGGAAGACACTCAAGTAAGGTCTCACTGCTCAGTACCGCTAATCTCCTTAACTCTGCCATGAGTTTGTTTGGGTTTTCCCCTGGTTTGTGCTGGTGATAAGCCCTGACAGCCACAAGACAACATTTCTGAGTCCCTGGCTTCATTTCAACTGTAGGGGATGATGAGCAGGAGCTGCTCCTCCCTCCAGGTTTGCCTGGTTGGAGACTGACTTTCTGCTCTGTGCAGTTATCCATRCATTTAGACAAATTTGATATTTTTCCATGTGGTCTCCAACATGGCCTGCATATCAAGTGGCTGCTGTCTCCGAGGCATTGTTTCTCAATARGAACAGTCAAGATTCCAGTGGCAAAACAGGAGAAGAGCTATAAATGTCATAGTTGGCCACAATGATATTAAAGAGCCATGCTCTCCCACAATTTGTTCGAGTATGTATCACACAAAATTTATGTGAGCTTTCTGGCTGATTTTTTTTTGTGTATAGATCCTGTTTGACAGTTGTTTCTCCCTYGCATTTTTGAATGCTTTGGCGCCACAGAAGCACACTTCTACTCAGCGACCAGATGTGTCTTCCCAATAACAATTACGTAGCACAGAGGGGRAAAAACCCTATTGTTTAGCCCAGTAAATCAAGCTGTTTAATCRAAGAAGCCAGATTGTTATTTCTTCAGTGCACATTTATAATGCTTTGTTTGACTTCTGATCTGTTCGTGCGTATATATGTACATGACCAACATATACGTTCCAGTGCTTCCAGCACTGTGTGCACTTGCTCCACAAGCACAGGGGAGCC
The DNA here is from genome assembly GCF_030028575.1 of Malurus melanocephalus. Classification (NCBI taxonomy): domain Eukaryota; kingdom Metazoa; phylum Chordata; class Aves; order Passeriformes; family Maluridae; genus Malurus; species Malurus melanocephalus. The sequence continues at coordinate 484,448 of NW_026623463.1, forward strand.
CCCATGTTGGTGAGAGGTGCAGATCCATCAGGAAAGTGTCCCTCGGAGCATGCTGGTCCCAAGGCTGGCTCTTGCTAAGCCAGGTTCTCCAGGGGTGTGACCGGCAGCACCTCCCCGTCTCCCTGGCAGGAGCAGCACTTGCTCTGCAATGTGCCACGTGTGCTGCTGGTCTGAGCCACAGCTGCCAAGCAGGGAAAATGCAGGTGTTTCACAGGTGGGACAGGAATTCAGGGGGTGCCCTGGCCCCCAAATGTGACAGCTTGAAGGGTGGACAAGCAGCTGTCACTGGACTTGGAAGGAAGCTTGGAGCAGCCAAAAAACCAATTCACAAACACAAAATGTTCATTAGCAGCCAGCACTTCTTTCCCACTCAGGGTGGCAACCAGGCAAGAAATATGAAACTACTTTTCTGATGATCAGCACAACGCCCTGCTCCTCCTTCCCCAAATCACAGTAACCACTGAACACCCTCCTCTCCTTTATCTGGGGTGATCCCACTGTCTCCAACATGCAGTTCCCCAGGCTCTGTCCCCAGCCCCACACCTGTGCAGATGGGTTGGGTGAGCAGGGAGACACGGGCACTGCCAATTCACCAAGGGATCCCTGTGCAGCTGTAACTTCCTTGGGTTTCTGGTGTGCCTGTGGAAGCACCCCCTGCCAGTCACTCCACGATGAGAAAATGTGTCATCCCCATCAAATGCATTTCTAYAGGATTACCTCTCTCTGGAATGCTCCTGGATGGGCAGCTCTTCATCTCAGAGGCTTCAACACCAATTTAGCTCAGCTAAGCCTTTCCCTGTGTCAATAGAGTGTTGGAAGATAAAATATGCAGAGGCTGTGTCCTGCCAATAAATCCTGGTTCCTGCTCTGAATATTCACCTAACCCTTCGGCAATTTGTCTTCCAACCATGCTTGTGCAGAGCAGCCTTCATTCTCATCTCGAAGCTGCCTGTTGCAATTTTAAAATATTCWGTGGGAATAGGACATATCTAGTTCTTCCTCTGGGACTCAGCAGTGCAGAAAGCCTTTTGTCTCTGTTTTCTGGCTCCCTTTAWTGCTACCTGACAGTAGGCAAGCAGCAGTTGATGTGCCATTCCTTGTCTGTGCCTGGCTATTGAAATTCTCATTTTCACTCACTATAAACTTTTTTTCTGGAGTGASCTGCACAGGTGAGCTCACATCAGGCCCACACAACCTGCACTGKAAATAATGAAGGTTTTGGGTACACATTCTTTTGGCTAAAATTTTGCCAAAAGCTAGTTCAGGCCACATCACTACCAAAACTGCAGGCCTGAAGTCATTGCAGTTTCCGCACTGCAGCCAGCTGCATTAGGTCATATAAAAAATCCRATGAGCTTTTCCAAGAGGCAGTCACCAAAGCTTCCCTCTGCGTCAGCTTGGCTGTCCTCTGCCCTGGAGATAGGCAGTCCCAGGTCCCTGAGACCGAAAAAGTGTGTTAGGTTACTGCCAAAAAGGAGAGAGCACTAAGAGTCAAGAGATTCGGGCTTGTTTCCCAGATTGGAAACAGTTGTCCTTTATAGCCTTGTGCAAAAACACTCTTTCTCTGCTTCCTCTGGGTCCTTATCAGGAAAGCTGGAACAGCATTTCCTTACTCCCCAATCTGTCCTGCTCACAGGAGGATAAAGTCGCGCAGGGAAGGAGCTGGATCTCGCTACAAATGGATACAGAACAACCGGATCCTGCCCTGAGAGGAGCGGGGGATGGCAGGATCATTCTCTGAATGCAGACAGGCATAACCCAGCTGCATGTTTCTTTAGACTCCCCGATACACCATCAGAGGTTAGAAACAGCTACAGCTTCCTCAAGATCAGCAGGGATCGTATTCCCCACTGAAAATCCTCCCTGGGGTCACCATAAGTTTACACCCCTCCAAGCTRAAGACGCTTCGCTTTCTCTGCTAAGACCACGGTTTTATGGGAATTGAGTGTTTACCGGAATAGGATGGCTTTCACCTGGCAAGGCAGGGAACCAACTGGCAGGCAGCAAGGCTTACACAATTTTGCACTATTTCTTACACAATTTTGCACTATTTCACACACAATTTTGCACAATCTGTGTTGCTCGTCAGTGCTACAGTTTTCAAACCCTAGAGGAGAACCTCTTTTGTTTCCCAAATATTTTTGCTTTCTGGGTATGCCTTTCAAGAAATTATAATTGTAAATGCCACCAGGTGATTTTCTTGCATGCAGCCTTCCAAGGTTTCAGCACCTGAATGAGTTTGGTTTAACACTGGGAAATGTGCAGATCTTACACCAGGTTGCAGGTTGAGCAGAAACATTGCCATGGAATGAGGAGGTTTTCTTTTTACCCAGGCATTAATTTCAAGAGATCCTTCCTTAGACCAGACTTTGACTGGAGATTTTTGAAGGAAGTGACTGACCTGCATGCTGCCAGCCTGTGCTGGCATTTCACYCCAAAATCATCCATCTCTGTGTGTCTGTGTCTCCACCACCGGCGAGCTGCAAGGTGCAAACTTCTGCTGGGACCCGACAGAGCAGGTACACGAATTGCCCACTCAAGCAGCACTTTAATTTCAACGAGCCCCTCGGATGACAGTGTTTTCCATGTCCCCAGTGAGAGACAAAACCACTCGTGCTGATGYGCCAATCAGGGCTGCAGCCAAATGGGCGTGAGAGCAGGAACAGCTGGATTTCAGYGGGCTATTAAAGTGTTGCAGCCAAAAGCCATCATTGTGGACCTGCTCACATACCACAGACCTCTGGAGAGGATCATCTGCATAATTACAAGGATCACAGATCTTGCACTTCCCCTGTCAATGAACATTTGCCTTTTGGGTACAGTACGTTCCTGCAGATTCCAACGATAAMCTCCTCTAATGGTCTTTGCAGTCATCTGATTTAGCTACAGAAAAAAACGTCCTAGAGCTGAGCTGGAAACACAGCTCCCTGCCGCATGAATCTGCATGGGAACAGGGTGTGTGCAGCACGTTCCATCCACGGATAAGCTAATCCTTTCTGCAGATAAAAGCAGCCTGCAAAACGTAGCCTGAAAAAGTAGTTACTGAGGTTGTTGTTTATTTTGTAAAGGATGGATAAAATTTCAGAGTGATAAAATAATTTCCTTTAAATACTTTCATTCCAATAATTCKCTTCCTTTTGAAAGGCTTAACTTTTCCTTTGTTGAACTTTAWTTTTTTTAGCTCCTAAGTGGTGTGAGCAGAGGAAGAGACTGCTCTGGTCCCAGAGGGGGGATGTGCAGCTACAAGACCGTGTTCTGTGATAGGGGAGCACGTGTCCCGCCAGCTGGAGCCAACGTGTGGAGTGGGGACAGCTCACACCCCACGGCCCCTCCAGTCAACGTGGCATTGTGCTGCTCAATGTCCCATTGTGCTCATTCGCAGGAGCCCTGCAGACAGCGACAATGAAAATKGTTGTGCAATGCCACGGCTCGGGCTGGGGGCCGGGTTTGGATGGTGCTGGGGGCTGCACCTTGCAGGGATGGAGCCGGTGAGGGACACCGTGTGCGTGCCGTGGCCAGCTCAAAGCTCCAGACTCAGCGATGGTGCTGGGGGTTTATTCCACAGCGAGGGATGAGCTGGAGCTTTGATTAAGCACATGTAAGTTTAGGCAAAACACCACACAGTGCAAGAGTTTCTATACAGCCATGGACAAGCTGGCAGAGGTGGAGAAGCGCTGAAAAATGAATTGTTTTTACAAAGTCACTTAATTAMTTTAGTAAGGTTGGGGCCAAAGCCTGGAAAACTCTACAGAGCAAAAAATCAAAGCCACTGAAAAAAAAAAWAAAKGTCACATCTCTGGCTTAAGTGCTGCCCTGAACTTCGTAGGGCATTCTCTACCCCCCACAGTGCAGCATAAGCTGTCTTCTGGAAAGCAGATTTACAAACGGGAGGATTTACTCTGATGGCTGTGGAAACCAGTGAAGGGCCATGGGATCCAGCAGGGAGTCCTGTACTGCTGGGCTCTCATGGAATCTGAGAGCCCAGTGCTCTGAGGCCATCCCGCTACTGACCCAGAGAACAATAAAGGGAAGCACAAAATGTTACTCAGAAAATAGGTCAAAAGAGAAAGAAATGGGTGAACCTGCCACCTGGACTGGCTGACCCACCCTGCTGCCTGCAGTGAGGACAGCGTGTCCAGGTGTCTTTGGCCATCAGATTTCTCAGAGATGGTTTGATGGGCAGTGCCTCTCWGTGGGCATTTTAACTGACCCCTCTGCACAGGGGCAAGGCAGAAGGAGAGTATTCATCTCCTAAACAACAGCAAAGAAGGAACAGTGATCCATCACCTTTGCTCTGTCAGGATTTTGTAGGTTTGCCTGGTGAAACGTTTGTGTGAAAGGGAGTTTATATCAAAGCCTGGCATAGATTTAATAGGGGACAAAAAGAAAGAGKGGTTTAATGCCTCCTATGCCCTTCCTGTTAGACACCAGATATCAACAGCTGTCACTCCTGTCCCTGCTTCTCTCTCAAATAAAAAAAAAAAATGGGTTTGTTATACATTTCTTCCCAACCTCTTCAGATAAGCTGAAGCTGCTTATATCTATTTTGGGGTTGTCTGCTAACTCATTTCATAGTACTCCCAGAGCACCCAACAAGCAGAGCACTATACAGATCTATAAGATGAAAAGGCATGAAAAATAGCTGAGGAAGCTGAATTACAGCAACAGTAKCTTAACAGGATGTGGTGGAGCTGTCCTCAGATTAATTTTCCACCARTGTAATTCCAGCGATGTAAATGGCAACTAGCTCACATAGGAAAAGATGCCAATTGAAGCTGGATCCATTGCTGGAAGATGGTGAAAGGAGGGCACCCACAGAAGCTGGGCAAATTGCATGTTTCCTGGAGAAAACTTCAATAGAGAAGGAGAAGCAAACAAACYGGATCTAAAGTAAATAGAAATGCAAACCTATCTGGGCAGGGACTGATCTGAGACCAAATGAGAAAATCAAAGTGCACCACCCGGGGCTCCTGGAGGGCCTGCTGAGATGTACTTATCCTGTATCCCACAGAGAGGACAGCAGAGTAATTCCTGAAAAACAGGGTTTTTGTTGTTTTGGTTTTTTTTTTTCTTGGAGTAACTGTGTTCTTGCAGCTTGGATGCTCTAAGGATGCAAATGAGGAAAAGCCTATGGGGAGAGATAACACCTGCCAGTAGATCTGCTAAATATCATTGAGGGAAAGCAGCACACAAGCCTCCTGTGGGTACCTTCTTCATCAGGCACTCACTGTAACATAAATTGGCTTAATATAAATTATATTAGGAGAAATAAGTATAAGTGCCTGGCAGGCTGATGGCAGACAATTGGCTCTATGCAAAGGYAGCAGCAAATTGGTTGCAGCACTGKAGGTCTGAAGAAGTGAGCCAGGCAAGGGCACAGGGAGAGMTGATATTGTGCAATCTGTATGTGCATAACTCCACTGTGCAGCCAGAGACAGGAATTCTGGTCTGTGATCTCCTGGGACAGAAYCATGCAAAGGTTTGTTTCTGCTCCAAGACCTTCTAGAATAAATTGCTCTAGAAATGAAAAATGAAACCAATAAAAATACAAATGGGTGGCTACAGTTTATGATGTGATTCCTATATCAATTTTTCATCTCTGATAGCTTTTTAACAAAGCTCAGCATCAACTGTTCCAAGCACACTTAAAACAGGTACTGATCAATTTCCTCAGCACTCCAAAAGAATAAGGTAAGTTGTGTCGTGTGTTTTAGCAGATGAAAAACACTAAACCAAAAGGTGGAAAAGTTTGTCCAAAGGCTCAGGGCAAGAGCCCAAAACTACACCTTTGACCTCCTGATATCCCATCTGGTACTTGGCCACGTCTCTTCTGCAAGGCACTAACATAGGAGCTAGGATTCAAGATCTCTCAGAGCACTTACAATTTGTACAGATGTTTTCCTGTTAAAAAACACAAGTGAAAATTCTCCGTCCATATTTCTGAAACTTGGAGCTTTGTAACTGAGAGCAGAGATCATCAAACTAGTCCAGGATAYGGGAAATCCCTCCTCTCCAACTTCTGATGAGACCTGAGTGAATTTAAGCCTTGGTCTTTTTAAATCCAGGTCCCCCTCCACTGAACAACTATAAAACCATGAAACAGGAATATTATTAGAAGGAATCAAATGGTTTATACTTCATATACATACATAATGTATATACAATGACTGTACTTTATGGTGTTGTTATCTCAGCAGACAATGAGGAGATCCTTAGCACAAAATCCTAACATAAAGGGGGAACCTCTCCTTCTCAGGTTTTTGTTGCTTGGGGTTTTTTTTTTTGTGTGTGTGTCACCATCATCTCATTCATTCGAGTTTTTCTCTTCCTTTCTTTTTCCTGTGTTTACCTTCCACTACAACAGCTTGTTTGCCTGTCTGCCATCAGCTGTAGTGTTCGAACATCAGTAGCTGCCTTTGAATTTACTACTTGCTTCAGTGATGTGGAGAAAATGCAAGTTTGTGGCCTGTAATGAAAAAAAGGGAAAAAATTTCAGAAGCTTCTGGATTTAATAAAAAACCCCACAAAAATCCTTCCCAGAACTCAAAGCGTTTTCTTCTGATGGAGATTTCTCAAAACAAACAAACAGAAAAACTCCCCTGAATAACCCAAAACAGCTCCCAAGCCTGCTGTAGGGCAGATTAGCAGATTCACAGTTCACAGAGYCAGAAACCTGAGGTCCTGCCTGGTCATCCCAATCCCAGCCATGTAAAAGTGCTGCTGCCAAGCAGGGTCACAGCCCTCCCTCTCACCAGCTCACCGCAAGCAGGTGACAGCTTGAGAAGAAGGTTTGGTTCCAGGGGAAGAGCTGACTGCCCTCCAGAACAACAGCATTAAGTGCTTTTGACATGAAACGTTTGATGCCCTTTGTCAGGRGSACTGAGTTATTTCTYCTCTGTCACAAGCCCATCAYAAGCCAAAGATGACAGCAGAGCTGAGGGAASCTACCTGCACGAGCTGCTGCAGTATTTAAGCAAAGGGCCAGAGCTTTGCTCRCCAAACAGCTTCTAACTTGCTGCCTGTGCATGCTCTTGTTTGAGCTCTTACAAAGCTAATGAGCCCTTTTCCCTCAGGTAAAGCAAAGGCAAGGCAGGAAGAAAATGATAAACACACTGCTGAACTAGATAATCTACCCTGGGCAGCAGGCAGTTGTCCTCTGTTTGGCAGAGGATAGAGAATACCCTCTCTCAGCAAAGGGAAAACATAAAAACTTCATTTGCAGTGAGGGAATTGTATGGCTGCTTCTTGAAGCCACTGAAYACAAAGCTTTCTGCCCAGCTTTATCCTTGCTGAAGGCAAAAAAAGGCTTCAGGGAAACCCCTGGAAGCCTCCTCAGCCTCGGGCAGGAGCTGACAAAGCAGTGGTGACTCTCAGCATAGTGACAATGAGGAGAATAGCAAAGCTTTTGGAAGTGAGGARTACAGCAGAATGAGCAACTGGTAAACAAACAAATAAACAAGAACCAAWCAAATCCCTGATAAAAAGAAATTAAAAAAAAAAATTAAGAATCCTGCTCTCCTTCACAGCTAACTCTCACTATCCTATCTAGGTGCGTGGCTTTGGTGCTCTGGGAAATGGACTCTTCCCTGGGCTTTGAGAACCCAAATGCTGAAAGCTAAGTGAGTATTAATTATCATCAGAAAAAGGTCTGCTCATCATTAGAAATCAGTTTAATGGAATCCAAATGGAAGGGACAAGCAGCATTTCCTTCGCACCACGAGGGCACGAGGGAAAATTATCATTGCTTCATATTTCTCTGGAAGAAGAGCCAATGGCACTCAGGGGGAACCAGCATCCTGGGGCTCTGCAAGACAAACACAGCTATTTTTATGTACATTATTCCTTACCTTATTAGGTCTGATTTAAAATGGTATAATTATATTAAAATATCCTACATTTCCCCTTTGCCTCAGGCTTGCTTGCAGTGTAAACCCCAGCACMGAGCAAAGCCAAGACTGCTCCAAATCTGCTTTGGAGACTGCCAAACCTACTRTGACGTGCCCTTTGAAGAATAGCTCGGATAGTCCCTAGAACTAGGAAGYGGATGTACAAGACAGACTCTGTCACCAGTGCAGGACCAAAAGMACTTCCCACTGCGTTGGAAATTCAGGGACCCGAGGCAGGAAAATTGAGATGATGTCACACAATCTGTTAGCAGGGAAGTGGGAGATGGTGATGCACAGGACAGTCCTTGCAGGGCACGTGAAACAAACCTTTGTCACGTTTAGAGCTCTTTTGGGACATTATGCATTTCTTTCAATCTGTGTTTATACCTTTCTCACTCAGACTGGATCAAAGAACCTGAACTCATGACTGAGTGGCCAGGGTGGCTTCTGGAGAAATACAGGAGCAGGATGTCAAAGCTGGATACAGCTGCAGAGGGACAGCTGCAGAGCTTCCCATGTCATCCTGTGACACCACCCATGTGCTGGATGGTGTTAATGGAGAGGAATGACAAAGGCCCTCTTAATCCCCACCAGTAAATCTGCTCCTGTCACGCTGCCAAGCCGAGGTCTCAGGCCAAATGTTGGCTGCAGCAGTTCTGCCCTGTGCAGAAAGGCCCAGGGGGTCACAGCCAGATCGGGCTGCCTTCCCATCTCTCAGCAGCATCTCCGGAGAGGTGGGACAAAGGTGCTTGCTTTGCTGTGTTGAGTCCATCCACAGRCTCAGTGGAAATGTGAAAACCCCCAGCACTGCAGGCAGGCCAGCAATCTCCTTTCAGAGTCTCTTCCAGACACTTCTTTGCCTGCCATGAGCAGAAACATGGCAAAGCTTGCAGACACCCAGCACCACAGCGAGCCAACTCCGCACACTAAGCACATTTGTCATGGTAAATTTTAAAAAACCCCAAACACTCAAACAAGTGATGTCATGAACTCTAATGAGCCTCGGAGCCCCACTCAGTAGCCTGTTGTCTGTGACAGGAAAAAAGGGGGAGGTACCGCTCTGTAAGGCACTCAGAAAACATTTTGTGTTATGAGGAGCAAAGAGCGAAGAAACGCTGGCTGTGAGAGAAGTAAAATGTGGTGCTCACCAAAAGGATTTAGAAAGTGACAACCCTCATGGAACAACTGACGCACTTGAAAATCCACAGATGAGTGTTAATATAATWTCAAGGCAAACAATTAATTTTCGGCAGCACCTGCTGCACAAAAGACACTCACAGCACTTGAAGCAACACTGGGAGCTGAACATGCTTTAACAAAAAGAGAAACTCAGTCTGGTCGAAGGTAGGAACAGCTATAAATAACACCAGCAGCAAGAGAGCCATATCAAACAGGATTTTGATGGTGCAGAGAGCAGCAGCAGTCAGTGGAACAGCTGAAAGACAAAGAGGGCCAAAGACTGATGCTCAGTGACAGGGGCTCTCTGGGGAAGCAAGGAGAYGAGTTATCTTTGGGGATTTAAGCAACCTGCCGTCTGTGCCACTCTGCTTTCCTGTGTGACCTTGAAAAAGTCACCCGGCATGTTTCAGTGTCCTGACACAAAACAATCTTTCCGAGGGTGTGTCTGGGAGGGGTTGTAGAGCACTCTATGATACCCAGACAGAAAGAGGCACTTGCTTGTTGGAACTGAGTTGACTATCCGTATTTATAACCACTCTCCAGAAAGGAGATCTGCAGCTTTCAGAGCTTAGTCCCGAGGGGGACCATCCTGGTAACAATGTGGCTTTTGTTGCTTTCCCACCTTAGAAGCCAAACTAAAATTCAGTCTAAAATGAGCACAGCAGTAACCCTCATACCAAAATCTGCAACCAAGAGCCTGCAGTGGTTGCCAACATGCGCAGATGAACGAGAAGTTTATCCTCCAGTCCTGCCTTTCTCAATGCTTGCTGTGTCTAAGTGTCTGATCCCTTATCTGAAAAACCTCTGTGGCTCTCTCTGAAGCTGTGCAGCCAAAACCCCTTTGTTCCTTCATCTCTGATCCTGCATGGCTTATTGGAGGTGTGGGCTGCCTGTGTGCAGATAATTTTAAGTACCCACAGCGCTCCTTTGAGACTCTTCAACCACCATCAGAAGCCACCATCCTGTGTTGCAGGGCATGGGCAATCCCACTTCCACTCCTTGTCACCAAGCGCAAATCTTCTCAGGAAAGAGCTAAGTGGGTCCTTTTCATTCYGAGAGAGACGAAAAGTGAGGCACAGATCAGTCCCCTGCAGCCCAAAAACGCATTTGTCAGGAAAGAACCAAAGGTGAGCCAAAGGTTTGAGCCTGACCCCGCTTCCCTTACCGTGGTGCCCCTGCACAGCGATTGCTCACCACATCAGAGACATGCCTGCTCCTGGTATTACCCCATTTCCTAATTGATCTGGATCCCAGCYGCAGATATTCCCATTTTCAGTTAATCCTTATTGTTTATAGCCAACAAAAGACACAATGCGGTTGGAATAAAAAGCACTGGATTTCCTCCTGGTTGTAATGCTCTCAGAGGATGGTGGCATTCCCTGCCAGAGGAACTGGCAGCAGGGCATTACAGTAATCTAATCAGAAGGAGATAAGGGACTGGATGAGCTTTGCAGTGTCTGATATGGATAAACACCAGAACAAAGCTTGTCAGCATTCATGAGAGAATAAGTTAAAGCATTTAGATAGTAGCAAAAACGATTTTTCAAACGATAAGAGCTATTAAAATGAGATGCTATTGGCACTCCACACTTTAAAAGCAAACCCAAACTCATTCCCTCCATGTCTCTGTACATGCCCACTTCCTTTGGCAAGAGAAAAGAAGTTTAAGTTTGATTAGCTGACTCAACTGCACACAACTGAGCTGAGAGGAGACTTCTCAGGGACTAATTTATTCCTAAATATATTCTTTTTCTGCTCACAGAATACCCACAAACACATTGCAGTTGCCGTACATATTTTTCTTTGAATTTTTTTGGCACACTTTCRTGAATTGTTTGCGAGTTCACTGTTTGCAGCGTTTAATGCCTGGAATCCAAGCRGTTGGTCAGGGGCAGTTGGTCACGTACATCACATGCTATTATTTCTGCTGGTCTCTGGCAGAGACAGTCCTTCATGGGGTTCAATTCAACATCCTTTGATGTCAATGAGAATTCCTCTCTGACTTCAGTGCACTTGGGTGCAGCCCTTTGTTAGGGAACTGAAAGAAGCCACTGGGCTTCCAAACCCTCAAGCTGAGCTCAGATTTATTTAGGAACCCAGCAAATATTCATTCCTTSCCACACAGGCCTTTCTCAGCTCCACTGCTAAGAAAAACTGAAGTTTTCAAACATCTGTTGGAGCCAACATTTTGTTTCCTTGCAACTTGCATGGTTGTGCAGACCAGTGAGAAATGGGCATAAAATGGTGTCCTGCTGAACTTCACGCTCCACACTGCTGCAATCAGCAAATATCAGATGAGTGAAGCATGAAGGTCATCGCCTGAACCCAGGGCTTGCCAATTTAATTTCAGTATTGTAAAATGAAAACCCTGTGTCACCCTGTGAAGTCCACAATTAGGAAGTTTAGAACAGTTCTTTCTTACCAGGAGGAGCAGTCCCCAGTCCCCCCTACRTTCCCACCTGTCCATCTCTCTGGGCTTACGGGTGTCTGCCTCCTGGCACCTCCAAGCCGTGTCCAGCAATGCCAGGCAATGACCTGCCCCAAGAGGACTGTTGGGAGGAGCTGACAGGCCTGTGTGTCTTGAGGTGTCTGTTTTCATCTCTGGCAGTCATGGTGCTCAGAGGCAGCAGAAGAACCAGAAGGMCTGACACTGAGATTTTTCTTCTCCTGCTCCTCCAGGGCAGTGCTGTACTGGCAGCTCATTTAATTTTAACTCTGTCTGCCTATAAAAATACAAATTGTCTTCCCTTCAAAATCTCGTTTAAAAATAGCACTATTTGAGGAGTATATAAATAAGTAATCATTTGGAACACAATATTAGATCTCCCTTCTTTAATTAAATGGTTGCTTGATGCATTTCAAAGYTCTGCTCTGACTCAGTCTTCCTGCATCTCTGTACTTTTCCTGTTACGAACAAACCTCAGCTAACGGCACCATGAATTTTAAAGCAAACTGAATGGCTTGGAGTAATAGGACTATTAATATCCTAATTGCTGAGCTGTGTTTGGGACTAGCCTGTTCTCAAGGCAGACGAAGAAAGAAACAACATCTCAGGCACACTGTTAAGCAAGAATGGCTTCAGTGGCCATCACTGGCTCCTTGTGACACCTGCCTTACAAGAGAACACAGTGAAGATATCCCAGTGAGARGGCACATGTATTTTTTCTTTTGTCCTATCAATCCACATAGCATTCGTTAGACACAGCCAGGAATGTAATCCTGACTATTCAGACCAACCCCTCTCCTGGTCCCGAATGCCACTGGARGGTGAGTGGAAAGGCCATGCATTTCCCTTTGTTGGAGCACATTCTTTGTGTAATCCCTGGATTGGGTTCAGACTTTTTTTAGTATCCCAGAAGTGGGGAATGGAAAACACACATGACATGAGGCAAACAGTTCACCCCATCCCAGAGCAGGATTATTGGCTCTGCTTTATTTATTAACTCTGCTTCATCTTCATGGGTTTTGTCTTAACCAGTTTTAAATTTTTGAAGTCACACAGCCTTTGCTCTCATCCCAGGGTGCTACTAGGGAAGTATATTTWAATAAAAGTTTCCTGATTTCAAGGTGTATAGCTTCCCTTTCTTCATTTCACCCAGCTACCCATGCTGTCTGCTTAAAGGATATCAAATGCTTTCCTTGGCATTTTAGGGGACCACTGGTAACTGTTTAGCTCTTCTATATGTATTCAGCACTTCTTTTTTTTTGCTTGCAGGTCCTTGYCATGCTGGGAATCAGATTTCCCCAGCACATCGCTCTTTACTTCTCATGTAGGCTTGCGAGCAGCTGCCAAACAACCAGAAGCAGTACTTTTTTTCCTTCCTCAATGACATGAGGGAAAGGACAGKAGGTCCTAGCTGGAAGAACACGAGGAAAATCACAGCCTTTGCCTCTGGCTGGTTTGCTTAGACACTTGGTTTTTGGGAGGGAGAAAAGGAAAATAAATTATGTCTGATGGTGACCATTTTTCATCCGACATGAATGGACCTAAACTTCCCTGGAGTCTTTCCCCCAAAGGGGAACTCACACTGTGTGTGACGTGGTTTTGGGTCCACACAATGGTTTTCAAGGCCTATTTGATGTCCAAAGTGGCTCTGGGAGGCCACAGTCACATGATGGATCTGGAAAGGAGAGGAGACTTCTTCATGGGAGCTCTCTCAGTGCAATGTCTGACTTGCTGGGCTATCGTACATATACAACTGTATAAGTCCTTTGCTGTCTCTCACCCAGCATTGCTGCAGCTTCCCTGAGTGAATATTTTTCCTTTTCTCCCACCTGCGATCAATTCCCACCACCCAGACAGGTTCTGCTACAGCTCTAGAGCAGGAGCCACCCCCTGAGCCTCAGAGGGATGGGCTGGTCCCCATCCTGCACGTTCACCCTCAGCTTCCTCAGTGGAGTTTGGTCAGAGCCCGTGTGGGACCAGCCCTGCTCGGTGTGSTGCACACATGACCCTGACACAATCCCACAAGAGGCTTTGGGGCCCTGCGGTTGGGAGCTTAAGAGCTCCTGAAAACTCTGGTTAGTAAGGTTTGTGTTAAGATTTGCTCAGATATCCTACAGMGATGAGCTGCTTTTGAACCCCATGTTTAAATCCCCTCTGTGTTCACAGAGGACTGTTTTGATTGGCCAGGCACCTTCTTTTCACCCTCTGAGATACAATAAAAGGACACTCTTTCACCCTCTTCATTAAAAGGACACTCACACACTGCACAAGTRTACCACTCCCTTTCACGTATTTTCTTTTTAATTCCTTCTGAATATGCAGTTGACACTCAACAGAAGAGCTGATGTTCAGAGTAAATATGTGTGTACATTTCTCARTACACCTCGTAAAGCTACCTTGAGTTTTTCATGACCTCACCCAATTCGCTTGGCTGCTTTTGTTGTTACAAACATGAATCTGCCTGGATGCCAGTTTCAGGTCGTGAACAAGCATTGGATGGAAAGCTGCTGTGGGAGGGAAAGTGGAGCTGCTTTTGAATTTTCTCCTGCTCTTTTGGGCTTGGGAGGGTAGAAGTGATTGACCAGGCAGGAGTGATGTAGCATCAAAGCATGCTGTGKGACAGAGCTGGGAAGGAGCTCAGGCACATAAGAGATACAGCTTGGGAAAGAAAATTTTTGGAAGAAAAATGAAGTGGATTCATCTAAAAACAATTTTTTTTTCAATTAAAAAGAGGAAGAAGAGATACTGCCTCAGTTACTTTGGTCCTTATTTTTGAGCACATGGAACAGAGTAACTTCACAGAAACATTTTCAATGTCCAGAAGCGGTTCTTCTCAATTACAAAGGATCTGTTAAGTTGCTTGAGGCTTGTGTGGTAATGACATTATTCAAAATAGCAGTGGTCCTTCTTTTATCAATTAGGAGAACAATGGCAGAATCATCTTTCACTAATCCCTAATCCTGCCCACAACTGCTTGCGATCCCCATTCACAGGATCTTTGTTTTATTTACATGTTTGTTGAGATGGCAGCTGTGGGATTGAATCAAATAACTTTCAGATTCTGGGACATTTTGAGCTGCATAATAAGAGTAAATAACAGATTTCAAGAAGAAATGTTTAGGGAACAGTGCAATAAGAGCTCTGTTTAAGCTTAGACATTTTAAAATTACAGTAATTATGAGATATAAAATAAATGAGGGACCAGCCTTGCTCCCCACATGTGTGACTATAAGGACTTTATGGGATTTATGCCTATGTCCAAAAGGGGCAATGGGAGTTCTGTCATTGACACTCACATTTCCAGACTGGGTTTAAGGACTTTGACTGTCAAAAGATAGTCCAGACTTTCAATCCTGGAAAGGGGGATCATGCAAGCATTGAAATCTGTGGGCACTTCTCAATATCACAGATGTGGCTTAGATACAAGGCTTAGAGGCATTTGCCAAATTTCAGTTTCTATCCTGTTGCAGGTCACAATCCCCTCCCATGCAATGTCACATTAAAGCGCTGTCTGGAATCCTGTGTGGGCACTGTCCCTAGGACTGATGATCATCATGGCACAGAGAACAACAAATGATGAGCAAAAACATCTCCTGAGAGCAATCTGGGACTTTCTTCCTTACTGCTCATAACCAGTTCTGCAGGTCGGATGGTTTGGAAACAAAGCCATCAAAGATGGTCTTAGCATTGCCCCTTAACAGCATTTTAAGTTTTGCTCCTGGAGGCTCTCTTCAGATATTCCTTTACCCCCTGACTGTTTTTCCAGACAGATTCCTACTGAGCCAATGTGGTCACACAGTAAACACCACCAGAAGCAGGCCAACATATGGTATCACTTAGCTACAAAGCCGTCCCAGCACCATCATAGCAGTGTTTCAGCGTCTCTGGTTCCATTGCTAAGCCCAGTCAGTCCATTTATATGCAAAATTAGGGGGAGCAGGGAGAGAATGTGYTAAAGAAACTTTTACAGCCCACAAAAGGAGTTTTGATGTGATACCATGCTTCATGCCTTCGAGAGAAAGAGACCTGAGGTCGGGAGGAGAACTGTGCCCAGCAAGCATTTGGCTCTGTAGCCATCTGATTGCTCTGCTGCAGGCTGGATCAGTGAGATGTCAAATATAAATAGCTGTGAAGTCTTTGCAGTTAGACTTCTCTACAACCTTACCCAGYTCTGCTGACCTAACAAAGGAAATGTGAGCCACTGCAGACACAAACAAATTCAGCTAATATGAGCCACCAGGATCTAATGGAAAACCACGAGCCCCACTGTGACTGCTTCTCAGTGCTGCSAGCAGCAGCTGAAAGTACGATTGTGGGCAACGCAGCAGGAACCCGACGCGTAAGGGAAGGAAATTCTGGTGTTTGGCAAAATTCAGCTGCTTGGGAACTTGTCGAAGCATCTTGTCCCCTTTTGCCTGCAGGACTGGAGCAGGGTAAAGTTACTGAAGACCCCAGAGGGAATCCAGATGTTTGGCAGAGGAAATTGATGGATGCCTCCAAGCCTCCCAGAAAGTGCGAGGAGGGTCCACTGGTGAGGAGCATCTGGGTTTGTAGCAGCACAAGCCGGGTCACAAGAAGCGTGAGGCAGACTTACCAGGGTGGGGCAGGGGCTGTGTGAAGGGGAGGGAGSTGTCATTTTGTCCATCAGTGAGGAGCATCGCTGTGTTTGGCAACTCTCTTCAGCTCTGCCTACCAAGTGGCTTTTACCCAGCACGAGGTACCAGAGGACTCAAGCTGTTTGCAAACCTCCAGTGGACTCCCGGCAAGGAAGGGCTCCRAGCCACAGGGAAGTGTGAGGGGACAGGTCTCGTCCCCTGGGTCAGATGGGAATGGAAGTGCCAGCTCTCAGGATGATGYTCCCATGCAGACACGGCCCCAGGGCCCTGATGACGGGAAGGGGAGCACAGGGATTATGGTTTGGGTTTGGGTCCAGCTGAAGCCTTAATGAAGGCACAGACTGGGGCAGCTGCATCCCCTCTCAGCAGTGGGATCCAAAGCCAAGGTAAGGCATTTGGCCTTGTTTGTGACAGCAGTCGATACCATCCCTCACTAAAATGAGCATGTGGGAAATGTGTAAGGTGCAAGATACACCACACAGAAACAAAAACATTCCTGAGCTATGCAGAAAAGAATTGAAAGATTGTTCTTGAACTGTAAGTGGTTCAGATGAGTACCTGTGGGAAGAAAATCCTTCAGAAAATGCTTTTTTAGAAGATCAGTTTCCTTCAAAAGGAAATTAAAAAGTATTCAAGGAGAGCAAAGTCTCTCAATCTCAGCAGTGTGCTGCTCACATTTGCCCCAGCACAGGCTCACTGAGGTATCACACACCAGATTTTTAGTTGTGGCTAAGTAAAGATACAGAAATGCATCTATATTTGGAGCATAAATGAGGTACCTCACACCTACTAAGCAGTACAGACTCCTCTTTCCTGCAAATGAAGCCATTTGTCTGCTTTAGGAGCATCAGCTTCCAACACCCACGATTAAACTGTGAAKCTTCTAAGGTTTGTTAGACATTCCTACAGTGGGAGACCGGCACAGCAAAATTCAGCAGGCCACTTCCTCTATAACAAGATCAACRCTAATGATGATGTGTTAACTTTGCATTTCTCCAAATCAATTATCATCTTGCTCTTTTTTTGCATTCATGACTCAAAGAAATTTTTAAGGAATTGCTGTCTTCCAAAGATAGGTGTTTAACATCTTCAACATCTCCTCAGCGAGGAGATGCTGGCACTAAATACATGTAAGATAGAAATTATGGTCTCAAGTGAGATAGAAATATTGTAAGTTGACCCGCTACTAAAATATTTACTGTGCAGGTTTTTTTAAAAGACTTCAGGCCTTAAAAAAAAAAAAAAAAAAAAAAAAAAAAAAAAAAAAAAAAAAAAAAAAAAAAAAAGCAGCTCTTGAGGGCTTTTAAGAGACCACATGAAGACTGGAAAATGCAGCCCATGTCCTCACCACCTGAAGGGCGACTGGTGGAGCCCCAGTTCAAGTGCAAAAACAGCTGCTGAGGACTTGGGGAAAAAACAAATTGGCTCCAGCAGCTCAGAGAGGTGCCTGAAGAGAGTTCTATTGGAGGCAGAGTGAGGCCTGGTTCTGCCAACCTTTTATTCTCTAAAAGCTCTGTTCATGCAGTAGTAGAAAAAGTGCTGAGAATGTGACTTTGTTCATTGGTACACAGATTCAAAAAARGGAAGGAAGGGCAGGTAGCAAATCAGAGGGGAGACATAGCCCAGGGCTACAAAAAAGAAAAGAAAATTAGGCTCATTTTTAACAAGCAATGCTATTTCTGTGTTGCACAAGAGCCACACAAGTCACGCTGAGCCTTCTGTGATTGGTATGTGTATGTTTAGACTGGTATTTCAGGAGAGGGCAAGAGAGAGTCCCAGGACTGTGGGAGACCTTMTACTTATAGCAATGAATTAATTCTAATTAGCCCTGGAAATGGGTCTCTCCRGCTCTTTGTTCTCTGAAATCGTGCTTTTCAGATGTGCACTTCTCAATTAGCAGCTAATTATGATGGTCTTGCCTCCTTGGGGCTAGATGGGRTATGGAAAACCACAAACACCCCAGACAGCTCTTGGAGCTTTGCCTTCAGCTTGACTAGCAGAATTATTGATRTCCATTTCAAGGGTCTTTCACTCTTGTCCAAAATCCCTCAGAGAGCTGAAACAATGCTATTTGTGACACCACGGAGAATTATTTGATGCTGTGGAAAATACGACACATTTCCAATCCTTACCAAATGTAGTGAAAGCAAAAACAGTCRATATGTGTGTCCAGCAGCCTGTGCCTCCTCTCCTCTCTGGGAGCAGAGGATATGAAGAATCCGGGTGCAAACCGCAGCAGGTTTTGGGGAATAACTAGGTGTTCCTAGGCTGTTCTGCWATCACCAACTTCCTGTACAACTGTTGTTGGACTATGATGGTAGAGATTTAACCTGAATCCAGATCCAGTTTCCCTTAAGCCAAGGAACCCAATTATTCATTTTACCATAAACCAGTTCCAATCCTGTAGACCATTGCAACCCCAGCAAAGAACATTTTCACCCTTGTGACAGGTGAKTTTGGCTCTGGATTCACTTCCAGGGCAGAGACGATGGGGAGGAGGTGCATATGAGTATCAAACTTGTGCTACCAGGGCAAGATCAATGGCCCACCTTGCCCATGTCCTGCCTCTGTTAATGGTGGCAGGACATGCTGCACAGGGAGTTGAGCGAGTACAACCCTGTTTTTTCCCTTCACTGTGTCTCTAGAGACCTGTTGTCCATGAATTTGTCCAACAGCTTCTTGAATTAGCTGTCAGTACCAGTACCCATCATCTCCTGCATTAATCCCAAAAGTCCTTAGTTCATTGTGTAAGAAAGAGGATATTTTTCACCTGTTTTAAGATGRTCTCCTAGCTCAAGCATCATTTTTCCAGCACCACCCCTCATTTTAAGCTGCATTTATTTCCTTCCACATGCAGGGAAAAAGTATTTCATTTGTTCTTTAATATCTCTCTTCATACRAGGCTCTGTCCAAAATGTATCTGCTGAAGGCTGTGACAGGATCACAGAAGCATCATAATTTTCAGCTACTTGTAGATGCACAGTTGTTCTCAGATAACAGGAAATGCAGTTTACTCAGCAGTTCTCACATTCTTCTTGCATGACAATTTCATTTCAGATCTCTGTGGAATAGTTATGGTCTGATATTTCCTTGGTAATGCCAAGGGGGATTAGCAGCACTGAAGGAACTCTGCAAAAGTACTGTTTTAAGATAAAATTTCTTTGCAGCAAAACTAGAGATAAGACAAACCCCTGTCTTGAATCAGTCWCAGACTTTCCACATTGGGGTAAGAACCTCATGCAGATGCTAATTATTGCTGTGCTACCATAGACAGGCTTCCCAGAACTGGACTCAATTTCAGCTCCAGCCAAATTGCACAACCTCAGCCTAGAGCACATCTCYAGGAAAGGAAGAAAGCTTTACACCATCAACTACACGATATCCTTCCTTACACACATATGAAACACAGCTGTGAAAAGATGTTTCTCTGTTTCAGGCACTAAAGAAATCCAGTGTTTGCATTACTATTATAGCATTATAGCTCTTGTAGTTTTTCTCTCAATACAAAAAGCTGTGTCCTGAAGGGAAAACAATCATCTTTAGATTAAATTTGATTATAGAACAGTTATGTTATCAAGTAATCTCTACGAAGATTTCTAGCATTTCTCTTTGAAAATTGAAAGGATCATTGCAGCAAATCAATGTAGTTTGGCTGGTTTTGGCTTAATTGTGTGTTAACTTGTATTTCTAGTGTGAAACTATGTGTTTGGGATCAGATTGAGTGGTCAGATGCAGGAAAGTACAGGGAAAGGCTGTCTTTGGAGCCTGGAATTTACAGCAATGCAGGACTTCAAAAACAAGTTAAGCAAACATTGGTCAAAAAGGGCAGGGATGTATTTGACCCTGTCCCGAGCGCAGAAAGGAGCCAGGTAACTTCCTCAGGTCCCCTCCAGCCTAATTTATGTGATGCCATAAACCAGAAACAAACTAACAAAGCAGAAGTCTCTGCTTCCATTTCACATAGCACTTGTCAAGTGCATCTTTGCTGAGCAAACACGCTGGAAGCAAAAGGATGAGTGGCTTTAATGGGATAACGCAGACAGAAGCAATGCTGTGAACAAAAAAACTTCCCCAAGATTGCAGCACCCAAATGTTCATCCTCAGCCACATAATTCCAACTGGTGAGAACAGTGGGAAAAAAAAGCCACAAAGGGGGAAAAAGAGGAAAGGAGAGAGGAAGGTGGCAAGGAAGGTGGGAACCTGGAGCACACCCCACACTGAGCAGCACCAGGAAGGCTCCACTCCAATAGCTACTGCTTATCACAGCAAAAGSAAGAAGGCAGCTCATCAAATATAGAAACTACAGCAGCCATTATTGATGGCAAAGAGCAACAGTTGGAGAGGACYGTGTGAATGTGAGTCAAAAAGGATCATTTACTGAAAAACACTAGAAAAAGAAGATACATTTGAAGCAAGTGTGTGTGCAGTTGCAAGAGAAATGTGTGCAGTGCTCTGTAGAGGTCCTAAAGTTACATTTTAAAAATCACCATATTACAAGCCTTCCCAAACAAAAAGCCAATGAGGTCTTCTATAAAACTCAGTTTTATTACATTTCCAACACACYTGCATGGAGTCTCTTTCTACTGACATAAGCCTGTGAAGCAACATATTTATGCATTTAGGTTTCTTTTCTGCTCCTCCCCCCTTGCCAGCCCTGTTTTGTTGTTCCCTGATATAACAGCACCAGCATTATTGTTGAGCACTAAAGGACAAGTTTCCATCCCCTGGAAGTCACCCGTCTGTCAGCTGAGCTGTAATCACCGATCTTACACAAGTACTCAGGATGCCTCCTGCAAACTAAAGCACAAGTATTTAAGTGAGGCCATTTCATTCGGCAATTGAGGCAGGCTGAGAGCACACACATGGTTAATTAGTATGGTTCAGCCAGCAGGCAATAACTCATTAAGCTACAGTAACTCGACTATGTTTGATCATGTGCTTTATGCCCCAAGGCACTTCATAAGTAAAGCAGTAAAGTCAACTTATCTACCATCTCAATTTCTCTCTCCCTCTCTCTTTTTTTCTAACCGCAGAAAACCGTGGTTAAACCACAGAGGATAATTTCTGGACACAGAACAGCTCACCACCTTCCTCTTTTTGGCAGACTGACTGCTCTTCAAGAGTGTTATTGTGTCTCCTTTCAGCTTTGCTTAACCTAAGCTAAATGCAAAGCCTTTCACTCTCCTCTCCGCAGCCTTGCACTCCCCAGGACTTGCAGTCACGCCTTTCCCAAGGTGTAATGCCAGAAACCAGTCCCAGTGATCCAGCTGAAGGGCTTATCCCTCAGTGTCTAACACGMGACATCCCCATCTGTCCAACTCAGCCCAACGTTCCTTCCTTCCGCAGCTGAGTCCCTGCTCCATCAAACCCTCCAGCTCCTTTGCAGCMGAGCTTTATCTGGCTACTCTCTCCCACCATGTGCTCATGGAGCTGATTATTTCAGCATAGGTGCAGATTTGTGCTTGTCTTCACTAAATTGCATCCCATCTCTTTCCAGACCATTCCTCTAATTACTGAGATCTCCTGAGCGCTAATCCCCTTCTCCCTGGTGTCTCTGGCTCTTAGCTGAAACTCTGACAAAATGGCTCTCTACACCTTCATCCAAATTATTAATGAAAATACTGACTAGGCTTGAAACCACGCCTAGGGATATCCCTAAGGATCCAGCTCAATAAATCTTTGCCGTTTGACTGTGTTCACCTGGWAACTGCTCTCTGAGTGCTCTCAGTCATTTCACCTAAGCCTTTCCTCTTTGATTTTCCTATAAGAACACTGCATTCCTAAAAGCAAGATATTGGAGCTACAGCTTCTCGCTATTACATGGGCAGTAAGAAAAATTTTACTTTTAAAAGTTAATGCTAAGAAAACATGCAGGAGGGAAACTAACATCCACGTGTCAGACCTGAATTCAGCTTGCTGCTGTCTGTGGAGGATTATGATGTGACCAAATGCTCCAACCTGCCAGTTACAAACCCATTTCAGCCTTCACCAAAAGCATCTGCTGATGATCTCCTCTGCACTAAATAGGATGATGGACTAAATGGATTTGGGAATAATTTTGTGTAACAGCTGGTAAACCACGGGCTTCCTGATTTCCATGAGATTTGGATCAGGCCTGTGTGAGTCCAAATTCACTTTCCAGAATCAAGTATAAGGGATGGACTTCCATCAGTGATCTTCACTCCCTTATAGGTAAAAATTTCTGAGCTTCAAACTCCACATCAGAGTGGAGTGTGTGTTTTATACAAGTGGGAAGGAAATTGCCTATTTAATTCCATTATGGTCCCRTAGTTTTGTGATTTGTATAATGAAATAGAGGGAGATATGGTAACAAATCCAGATATACAGAGAACTCCTTGGTTTGCCTTTCACATCCTACTGGAGAACAGAAGCATGCAAGAAGGCAAAATAAAATAAAACCCTAAACAGCTATAATGTTGTATGGCATGATTATAAAATAAAATATTGCTTGCTAAAGCAGGAGCCTTTGAACTGCTCATTAGAGAAGCCCTTCCCTCTGCACTGGTTTCTAGAGGCAGTCTAGGGAGATTATGTGCTTAAGTTAGTCATTTAAATTTAGATACCCAGAACAAACATTGCAGACTCCCCTCCTCCCTTCCCAGAACAAACACTTGATGATGACGTAAGACCATTCTCTTTTTTAAAAAGAACTGGTACCACGGTAAAAAGGTTGATGAGAATGAAGAAGTATTTCACTCACTCTTTAGTGTGGAGGTTGTTTGTTTGTTCTTCCCATGTCAATTGTGTCTAATAACTGCACTAGAACCGATGCAAATGAAGTGAGGGCATTTCTGATCCCTGGCTGAGCGTTTGCTTTGTGCAAACGAGAAACTGAACTGTAAAATCGAGTCAAAATATTTTTTCTGTAGTTCCCAGTGGAAGCCAAAGCCAACAACACATTTGTACTTCCGCTCGCTCYGCAGGCGGCTTGGCGCCCCTTCCAGTGACATCCAGTCCTGCCAGAGAAGCCCATCAGGTCTTTCAGGTTCCCACTGGCAGGAAAACTGCCCCTCTCACTGCACCAACATTTGGAAAACAGAGAATGTGCTGAGTCTCAATGTCCTTCAAGCCTCCATAAATCACTCATAGAAAAGAACAGAGATTAACTGGGCAGCACTTTGTATGCCCAAAACCAGAGCTGAAGTAGGACCTCCAAAGTYGCTATAGAGGGATTTCATCACGAGGGAGAGAGGCTGAGCAAACAGCAAGGATGCCTTGTCACAACAACATCCTGTCCTTGCAAAGAGGAGAATGGCTTTTGAAGGAATGACAGMGCTTTGGATCTCAGCTCCCCGAGGCAAGTTCAGGCAAGTTCAGACTCATTACTTTTGTGCGATGGGAGGTTTGGGTTTATTATTAGATCGAACGCAAAAGAGCCTTGCCAAGTTTGAAAGTTCATGATGTTTCAGGAGAAGAAAGAAAATGTCTTTACCTCTTAGAGAGGCCAGTCTCCCCGTTAYGGAACAGGCCAGGAGTTACTCAGCTCTTATTCCAAAAGATGAATGGGAGATGGCTGAAAAACCGTCTGCAGAAACCCAGGGGCAAATCCGTCCTTCAAAGCTTGTGAGTGAGGAGGGCACCGCAGCGTTCCAACTCCAAATGAAATTCCTTTTTCCCAGGTTTGCATTTTCTGYTGTGAATGAGATAAACATTGATATAGCACAGAGCAAACAGAGTCTGCTGTGAGGCTCATCAAGGGATTGCTGGCTACTCAAACAGAAGATCAGGGTGGGAATTAAACATGGATAACTTCAAGCCTTGCCCCCTTGATACAGTTCTCTCTCACCCTCCTCAAACTTCAGCTGGGCTCTTGCCTGAGTGTGAAGKCTCAGCCTCGCTGCTCTCAAGCTGGAGACATCCTCTCATTTCCAGCCTTAACTAACAGCAGACACTTCAGACACATTTGCTTTTGTGTCAACCATCTGCTCAGGTAAAATCATTTCAATCCCTTCTTTGGGGTTACCTGCATAATTTCAATAGACAGCAGCCATAACTATTCACAGCCGCAGTTTTGCTAAGGMAAACAAACCAAAGCTTTTTGTTAACCTTTTATCAGTCAGGTAATTTTTCTCCCCTTAGCCTAGTTTTATATTCTTATCTGCACTTGATTTCAGTAAAATATCTCTCTCCTCACAGTGAGTTGAAGAAGTCAGGGTTTTCCAGTGCCTTAATTAGGGCTCATTATGTCCTTCCTCCATGCTAGATTTTGCACCCATTAGGTCTGCTTTGCATTTTCATGGCCACCTTGCAATTTTTCTCCATAGTCAAGTCTAGTGCTCAGGTCTGTCCAGGCCCAATGCCTTTCAATGGATAAATTTCCCAGCGCATAGTACAAAATTTCCTTTGTGCATCCCTTTGCAGTTCTGTGTTACCCCATCTCAACCTGCCTATACTTCCCCACTCCTCAAACTCAGCCAGTTCTTCACCAAAACTGCCCTGGTCCTGCTCTAAGCTAGAGGGCATTAATGAAAGACTCACCAGGCTGCTCCCACTTGTCTGTGCCAAAAGCAGTCATGTAAGTATTTCAGAAAAGCAAATCCAGGACTGATGTGTAAGGAATGCCACTGACAAGTTTTCCCCATCTTGATGCTCTCCTAAAATACAAAAGTTGTTTCTTGCTGCCACACCTTTAACTATCTCATCATTCTTGTTACATTTTTCTTTAGCTTCCCTGATAATTTTCCAGGTATCTGCATCTCAAAATCATCTGTTGAAATTCAGCTGTATTAGGTCTGTTCAAYCTCTTGTGCCTAGAAAATCAATTATCTATCAATTACCTACCCATCTAATTTTTGTCATTCAGATGAGGTTGCCCTGAGCTTCTCCTGCTAAACCTAGTCTGAATTTCCTTGGTGAGGAAACATCAAGACCACAGTGGCTTCTAGCTAGGAATAATTTCCTGTTTTCTAAATCTGGGTTAGCACTTCCAACTGAGTAGGCTCACAGAAAAAGTAGTTAATGGATAAAAGATTTCATACAAAATAGTGAATGAGGCTTTAAGTGTTCTGGCAGGGAGATGATCTTGTCTCTRTGGCAAGGTGCACTGACTGATTTTGTTTTTACCCATGGTGGCCCCCTTGAATTTTCAGGSCCTAATTCCTAAGAGCTTCYGTGGTTGTACACRCACCAACTATTTACCATCTGCTTAYAGAAAACTGAACTATAATGGGTTTTTAACTTGATGAACTACCTGAAAATCTCCCGCCTCTTCCCTTATTGCCTCCTTACTCATTTCTTGTCCACTTTATGTTTATACCACAGAAAGAATTCAGCTTGATTTACAGCATTTTCCTTTTTCTATCAGCCCATGGAGACTCCTTTGCTTTTCCCAATTTGTTTTTGATCCTTCTTCTTCACCAGTGTCCCTGTGTTGTTTGTCCAAGTGGGTCTGGAGTCTTCCCTTRCAAAACCCAATCCAGATGGAAAGTGACACACAGCTGTTGGCACATTTTGTTTTACAGAAAGCAAAATCAACCCTAGACCAGGGGTGGAGGGAGTGTCTGAGAGCCTGAGCACATGGCYTCCCCTCTGATGGGGACATGCCACCTCCTCCTGAACAGCTCTGTGACACCTGTCCCAGCACAGGAACAGCTTGAACCTCTGTGCTCCCCCAAAGGGGCTTTTCTGCCTCTCCAGCACCTCTGGCTCACCTTAACCACAGAGCAGGCATTAAATGAAAGTGTGGAATGCATCTCCCTACTCAGCACTTCCAGGTTTACCAACTCAACAAGGTGCCTCATTCCTTGAAATGGCTCTTGGTCCTCACAGCCCCCAGCTCTGGCTGAGGAAAAGAGGAGCAGGTTTGTGTGTCCAAAGCACAGAGTGAAAGTTGCTTTTCCTCGCTGTTTTGAGATGATTTAGCAGCGGCAGCGTAACTCCCAGAGGGGCCGCTGGGAGCAAGGGTCAGCTGGAGAAGACTGAAGAAGATCAACCCTCCTGCTGCAAATTGGGTTGCTCAGAACAGCCAACAGAGTCTGACACAAGGCTGTACTGAACATTTGGTGGAGATTTTTCTCATCTTCCATGTATAGGAAGCTCAGACTTAAAATGCCTACCAAATGGATGAAGCCTGACTCAAATAATGCAAGATTTTACATGAAAAAAAAAGCTTGTGCCATTGCCATCAGCCCCTTTTTATCTCAGCTGCAGCTGCCCCTCCCTTTTTTCAGTGGCTGCTCTTGCAAATTGCAACATTTTATTTCTGAGGACCCCTTTCCATCTACTGCCCCGGATCGAGGGAATGCAAATTCTTGGAGCATCCTTCCCTGTGGTGCTGTATCTGTGGCACTGTCCCACAATAGTGTCCTGTTCTGGAGGGGAATGAGCAGCAATTGGGTCTCTGCTGGTGTCTCCTTTCCGGCATGCTAATTCTGAATAATGATGTGGCAGCAGTGCTGGTGTTACATGCCAGACCAAATGAATAGGAAAGAAATATTTTCATTATTTTGAAATGCCAGATTGATTTCACATCCAGCTGGCACTACTCATCCTCCTTTCTCCCCCCACCTCTTTTTTTTTTCTTTGTTTTTTTTTTTTTTTTTTTTTTTTTTTTTTTCCTGATTTCCCAGGCAGTGATTGTTTCTTCAGCCCCTTCTCAGGCCAGAGCTTTTGAGAGGAAAAAGAAAACAAACATGCTTTGGGTTTTTTCCTATACTGACATCATTAGCTGCCCATCACTTTCACAATGAATGTGCTAGAGCTGTCATAAGGCATATACAGTCAGTGGGGTTTTCTTCCCACCCCTGCTCTTTAAACACAGCAGAAGTTCCCTTTTCTCTGTAATAAGAAGCTGAAAAAAAAAACCAAAAAAAAACAACCCAGCCAGGACTGGCACCAGCACAGGCACCAGATACACCCCCACTAGATAAGAAACGAGCAAGCTGGCTCAGATAAGCTCAAACCCTTGGAAATCAGACCCTGGCTGTCCTTATTTGGTGCATCCGTCTGTGCCGTGTCCAAAGCAGGGTTGATTTTGGGTTTATTAGGTGGTTATCTTGGCCCCSGCTCCTTCCTGTGAAAGGCAGCGGGCGCCGTGCCAGGCTCCTGCCCGTGTGTCCCTGGGGAGCGGGAGAGGCTGAGCTGGSCAGGGCTGGGAAGGGGACAGGASAGGAGAGGGTCACCCCACRCCAGACTGGGRCCTCAGCCCCTCKCCTCCCCCTCACCACCCTGCTGCCAGCTCCGTGCTTCGGGACAGTTTATCTCATCTTGCCTCCAAGACATCTCCTGTTTGAATGGTAATCACCTCGCTGGGCACAGTGCTCTGTTATCTGATGTCCTTCTGGTGGGCACTTTTTTCCAACAATGTGAAATCAGTTGTGCTTCAGTTATTTTCCCCTCTTTCTGCTTGCTGTATCCAGCGTCAGTAGTTGCTTTTTTTCCTCCACTCCAGTGCTGCCCGCCCAGGAGCTGGGCTGATCCACCCCAGTGTATCAGTGCAGGAGAAAAACAGAAACTGTAACTAATATTTCACAGGCTTTTGCAGCTGCATGTGTTTTATTCAAAYTTCCAAATCTCAGAGCTGTAGAAAGTTCTGCATATAAAAATGAACTTAAGTCTTTCAAATCTGCRAAGTCAGGAGCTTTCGGATGTGTGGACAACAGACTTTAAAATAAAATGCACTCACATACTTTCAGAAACTATTCAACACCCTTCCCAAAGTAGCACAAGCTGAAACTTCAGGAAAAAAAAACAGAGGAGAAAAACAGAATAAGAACATGAAATATCACTTCTTTCTCAAATAATTTCTGAGCTTTCAAGGGAATATTGTTAGGGCCTTCAAAAGTAAGCAGGAATGTCCTAAAATTAATAGGAAATTTTATAACTAACCAATGAAGAGATTTCAAAGCCAAAGTAATCTGATTAAATTATCTGAATCCAGCTGGCACCCTCCTATATCACTCTGTATCAGCTGCAATCTTTTAATAGCACAAGCTATGAGGTACAGAAATAATGCACCACAATGGCCTAGAGTTCCCTAAAATAAAATTAAACTTACATTAGCCAAATTATCCCATAAGAATAATAATTTTTGGATGAACACAGTCATATTCCTTAGTCTTTATTATAAGCCTGATCTAAAATACCTGACATGGTAAAAAAATTGTATAGAGAGTAAGGAAACCCCCAAATACAGCAAGTATGAAAATCAGACTTTTCTTGAGGGTGTGAGAAGGAGAAGGGAAATTACTAATAAAGAGTGTTTGGAAATTCAGCACCTTGGCTTCACATTGAGTGGCTTAAGCAATCACAGAAGCAAAACCATGGCTCACTTGACCTTCTTTATTTTCCTTTTTTTTTTTTTTTTTTTTTTTTACAAACCAGCTCTGTTTAAAGGGAATGAGTGCTCCTACATGCTGGTGTACTGGCAGCTCTGACGTGAGAACAGAAATGTTTTCATAGCTCAGGCGTGATCTCTGCATGYCCTCCAAATCCTAACCAGAAGGAGCATGCAGAGGACATTGCCTGGCTTGGCAGAACCTGGCATTTGGCACAACAGAAAACAGATCTTCCTCTGGAAACACCAACCAGGGCACAGGATTCCCACTGCAGGAGGCAGCTCCCGCTGTGCTCGTGCGGGAAGGGCAGAGGTCAGTGCATCCTGCCACAATACAGGAGCCTGGGGGGCTTTCAGCTCCAGCCAACCCCCTCCTCTTTCATGGCTCCAATAAATCCCAATAAACTAGTTTTCCCCAGAACTTGGCAGTTTTACTTATTTTTGGATGCCTTACACAGCTTCAGCAGCAGCTGAAGGCACCTGTCATGGCTGGAGTTGCACAGAGCCTTTCACACTGTAGATGCAGTGATCCTCGAGAAAAATATATAGGAACAAACACACCATGCCATAGGATAACATTTCTTACAAAGTAAGAGTGTCTAGGCTTGGTGGGAAAACATCAGGAATGAAAAGCTGAAACACCACAGGTGTTTGTGAGGGCTGTAGAAGGAGCAACATGTTCATCAGAACTGGGGAGCAATTTACTCATCCAGAATATTTCCTGCCACACTTCAGGACCTGAAACACATTCTTAGGTCAGCAATAAAGGAGATGGTACTCGTGGGAGGGCTGCTTTTCTCCCAGACCAAGGGAGGGGGTTAAGTGGGCACCACCCCACTGGTGGGGTTAAGTGCCCCTCTGTTCCATGAGACTCCTCCTTGCCTACACACCCGAAAAGACTCACGGGTCCTCCATTTGCAATAATTATTCAGACATAAAGGGTTTTAAGGTTTTTTCTCTCTCAAAGCCCATATCTGCTCTCCTTTTTTGTGAACAACTGCAGTCCCTTGAGAGTGCATGACAATTCTGTGCAAGGAAAGTGAGAAAAGTTCTTAGCCTAACCTGAGACCCGTGGGCCTGGACACCCAGAACCCATCAGACTGAACCAAAACCCCCAGCTGCTGCTTCAACCCCAGAGCACCCAAAATGCCCCTGTTTGCCTTCCAAGAAGGCTGGCATCCCATTCCTCTTGCTTGTGACTCCAAGGAGCCCCTGCTGTGAGCATGTCAGGGTTTAGTTCCACCTCAGCACGAGGTGGAGCAGCTTCCAGGGCTGCTCGAGTGCTTCCTATTGAACATTCCTGCGCTGCCTGCAAAGCACTTACGGCACATTTCTGCATGGGTAGGAAAGATAATTGCTTTAATTAAATATCAAAGATCCTGTTATCTTGTGGTGCACAGAAATTCAAAATRTCCAGGACCTAGAGCACGTCTTTGCCCTTGGTATTGGGGCTGGATACCATGGACTTCAGGGCTCCAGGATTAACTCTGGTAGCTAAAAGCTGCTCAACTTCCATAAATCCTTCTGGAACAAATCACAGACAAATTTGTAAGTGCTTGGGAGAAAAGAAAGATTACTAACAGCCACCATGCATCAAACAGATCTAATTGTATCGAGTTCTGTCAGACCAATCTAAATGTTTTTTCATTACAAGTTAGTGGGAGAATCAGCAAATATATATATATATATAAATACCTTGACTTTTCACAGTTGGGAAAGTATTGTCCAAATTAAATTATTTGAGGTGGTTGATGGTCACTGGCAGCCAACTCTGGCAGCCACCACACGGCCCTTGCTTCAGAGCCCATCCATCTCCACCCTCCCATATGGCAGATAGATTTTTTGGCTCASATTTCTGACCAGGTACCCCTTGTTTCCAAAACAACGCTTGAGGATCACTTGTCACACGTGGCCAGGCATGGCTCCTGCCCTTCCAGGGAGCTCTGGTGAGACCTCCTCAAAGGAGAGTGCATCTYTTTGGTCTTTGCAATTCAACAGGTACAGAGGACACAAGACACAGGTGGGCAGAGCTGGGCAGAAACATTTTTTAGCCTTCTTTACCTAACATATTGTAAAAGCTGCAGAGAAACCCACATGTCTGCATCCAGACATATCTTTCACCCTGAAGGAAAAAACTGAGCTGGTTCCAGTTTGGAAGGTGAAAACCATGTGGTAACTAGTTAAAGAGCACATGTGATTAATAATTTACTCCAGTTATTTGGGAGCTGGAGCATTTACAGGAAGGAGTGAAAGGGAGCCGTGCAAGCCACGCACTGGGACCCACCGATAACACTTTGCATAGGTCAGAGGGGGAAAAGATTTACAGYTGTTTCAAGCTGGAATGCCAAGCTTGGAGGGAGGGGCAAACCTTGCYAGCTACCATCATTCATCTCTCCTGTCTCTTGCATTAGTCTCTAATTTCAAAAGTCAGTTTAAGAGCCATCATTATGTTTTCAATCTCTAAACTTTTCAGTTTCTCTGGAGAAACAAAAGAAGGAAAAAAGCCCCCAACTTTTCAGAGCTCATGAGGAAATGATGGGTTTAGTGTGATAATTTCCTTCTAGGAGGTGGGCTGGTAAAGGATTTCCAAGAACAGACTCAAAGTGGTGTGTGCTTTGTGTTCAGCAGTACTGCTGGGGAATTTACACACCTGTCACCTAATTGCCACTTCCTTTGTAAAACATAAATGACAAGCCCAAGTAATTTGCTTTTATAGAGTTTTTTTTTTTTTCTTTATAGTAAAGTGCTCCACACCCGTTGGAAAAGAAATAGCAGATTTCCTCCACGCTTTGGGATTCAGCATAGGCTGCAGTCTTGAAGGTGTAAGTAGAGTGAGTTTCCTTTGGTATCAGATGGTGCAATGTATTATTAAAATCCAATTTAAACTTCCTAGTCTCAGGTGCCAGATGGCCAAACTACATTTACAGTCTTGAAGGCAGGCTAGGATGGGCCTCTCACATGCTTCTGCAGTCATCACATCTGTCTAAATAGAAATTTCTAATGTCACTTTGTTTTTTAAATAGTTGGAAGCCTGTTGGTCATTTCAGCTTCAGCACGTATAAATGCTTTACAGGTCTCCATCACAGTGCACAAACATTCCTGAGACTGTAGAGGTCCTGCTTACTTCTTGTAAAACTGAGGTTGTCCTTAGCTGAATGGAGGCAACATTAATATTTCTGTATTAATATTAATTTGTATATTGCGCTGGACCTTAATATTTGCATCTTGTTCCACTGCAAAGCCGTGAGAAAACAGAGACTCAATATACACAAAGAGACTGCATTTCCAGGGCCTGACCAGCTTCAGACCAAACATGAGGGTGGGGACTGCTTGTTAAACAATAAAAAGAAAGAGAAGTCAAGGAGACAAGATTCTTATACCTCCAGGGTTCAGAAGGTTTCTCCCAGGAAASTTTCCTTATTTTTTTCATCTGCATTTATTTCACATTGGTATTTTCTATGYTCCATTACATTCCTCACTGTTTTGTAATTGAGGTTTTTAGAAGATGTGGGACAAATTTTGAACTGGCTGGGTAACAAGGACTAGACAATTGTATAGGACGTGGCTTGGATGCAATTTAGCAATTTAGCCGAATGACATCCTGGCTGCATTACAACACCTTCCAAAGGA
>NW_026623463.1:516509-555800 GCF_030028575.1 Malurus melanocephalus
AAAAAAAAAAAAAAAAAAAAAAAAAAAAAAAAAAAAAAAAAGGATGTTTCATGGAGGGTCCTGCAGTTTTTCTCCACGTATTTCCTTCAGAAAAAGAAAGATCAAACTAGCTTTCTCATCTGTAACTGGGGGAAAGGCAATCCCCCATGGGAGGGAGGAATAAGGAGAAGAGCAATCTTACACAGGGATCATCATATGAGGACTGGGAAGCMCCCAAACAGTTTGGAGGGCCAATCTGCCCCTCTCACAGCCAGCTCAGTGTGTTCCATRGCACAACACGACCAGTCATCTCTCTTGAAGCTAATACCACAGGGGGGATTAACTGCAAGCAAGCAGCAAACAATAACGGGCTCATTGAAATTCAAGGAGAGCTGCGTTTAAACCACCCTGAAATACCCCTTCTCCTTTTGGAGCTTCTCTCCCCGCTGCAGCAGTAGGTGCCCTGCCTGTGTGGCACACACCAGTCCCCCCTTCATGTGCCAGCTGTGACCTGCAGCATGCCTGCACAGCACAAGAGGTGTCACAGAGTGATGGCAGACAATGGCAGGGGAGTCCCCAACCCATCACAAAGTTGGGGCAGGAAAAGGAGAGCGGGGAGGAAGTGTGAAACTGGCAGCAGGTGGCAAACCCAGACGCAATTCCCAGCAGGGAAGAGTCTGAYGGACACAGTGCTGAGAGGGGATTTATCCCCTCCTCCTCCTCCTCCCTGCAGGCCCCAGAATAAGTTAAACAAGGCGTCAGATGTTTCTATTTTAAGAATAACCAGGAAGGCTGGCAACTACAAAAGGAAAAGGAGGGGAGGGCAGAAGTTGTCTAGTAAAATTAGCAACACATTTTCCTCCCTGTCTTCCAGAGAGCGTGCCCCCTTCCAGCAAGCCAGGGTCTGCACAGCATAAATTATTGCTGTCTAAATTTGAGCCTGTGCTGTTGTTCCTGCCAAGTGTTTACTCTCGAATGCTGTATTTTTTCAGGCACAGATGACACTGGGTGACATGTGTCATCACAGTACGTGCCCCTGAAAAATAGGCGCTGTGAAATGGCTCTGACATTCTCCAAGACGGGGTGCTCACGTGTGCAGACACAGGAGGCACAAGGTCTTGGGGAAGCGATGAGTCTGTCCCACTGTGGAAAAACTGGACCATGGCCTGGGGAAGGTCCCTGCTGCATGTGCCACCGGGTCACGGGTCCTCACTGAACCCTGCTTGTRCTGATAAGGCTTCTGGGCACCTTCTGCTTCAGATATTCTGCACTGTTGCTTCCCCTGTGAATGAGACCTGTCCTCCTCATGGCAGCGAGTAAAGCCACAGCTTCATCACCTATCACAAGTTCTGTAATATCCAGGAGCTGCATCAGACACAGCAGAGGGATTGTGCACTGCTAGCAGTGACTGCAAGGGTGAAAGAGATATGCTGGATAAATATTTGACAGCTATTTTCAGTCTCCCAAACGCATGTTCCCATTAATTCCTTTTGGCCACATGTCATCCACCAGAAGCAAGTCCAGAGCTCTCCAAACAGATTGGATGATCCCTTTTTGGTCATATTGAGATTGCTGATAGCCCAGATCTGTGCAGTGTGATTGACAAACCAAATCAGTAGAATAGTCTGCAGGGCTATTTCAGTTGTGTCGGGCAATAGACTTTTATGGCTGTGAATGCAGTGGCTGCGCTCTGCCATTGAAACAAAGAGCTCTGGGCTTGGCGTGCTCACCTGGCTCCTAATCAGCTTTGGCCTTCACCTACTCACAGGTTCCTGTTCAATCTAAAGCACACAGATTACGATAAATGTTTAAAGAGAAGGCTTTATACCCCCAATTAGGGAAAAATGTTTTATGTTGGTATCTTAAGGCCTGGCATGTCAAGGTTAGAAATGTTCTTGTTTCATTGCTCCGACAACATATGGCCAAAGTCAACAAGGGGCTGCTGTGAGCATTTGATATATGGTAGCCCAGCATGATCTCATCCCTGGCAGGTCACGGGATGAGAGCATGAAACAGTCAGATATGATTAACATTAGGTTCTGTATCTGTGTGAAGATGGACGGCTCTGTCGCTGTGACTGTGGATAGGAAGCCAAAGCTGGATGAAGGTCRGGCTGTTTGGACAAAGCCTGTGACATCCCACCCTCTGCGGTGCCACCGGTAGAGGAAAGCCACTTGCCCTGAAATGCCTSTCACTGCCATCAGCATCATGGTGCTTGGCAGCTCAGGCTCACCCCGCACACCTGTCTGCTCCGAGAGCACGCAGCAAACGGAGCAGGACATCTGTGCCCGGGAATTGGCTTCTGCCATCTTCTGCTATTTTTACATGGTGGCTGTGAAAGCTTCCAAAACGAGCCGCATTGCCACAATTAAACTGCACGCGTTTAATAGCAAACTCTATTGCAAATTGCAGAGTGAAACCACTTCACATTTCCATGGGGCTTGCTGGAAAAATAGCTCCAATTAATGAGGCATATTGTAGACTTGTTTATATTCAGCTGACTCTGTTCAAGCACCAAATTATCTGTGTGTGATTAYGAGGCCAAATTCACCCTGTAATTTTTCATTTAGCATTATTTCACTGCCTGGCCTGTTCTGCTGAACTGAGGAGGCACTCATGGATCAAACCCTCCCTGCCCTYGCTCCCAAGCTTCAGGGGACTTTACAGGTGTTGCACAAAGTTCACAACATCCTGTAAATAGCCACCACTTGGTAGTATCAGCTTCCAGGCTCAGCGTTAGCAGGCAGAGGGCTGGGTCACCCTTCTGGCTTGGTGCGCTTCTCMCTGACTCCATGACCTCAAACTAAGCAGTGAGGATATTCTGAAGTCAGCTTGGATAGGTAAAATTCATTTCACAAGCATGCCCCATCTCCAGGCAGAATTTGGGTTTTGACATTTGGAGTGAAAGGGCCTGATTTGCTTTGTGACCTGCCCCACAGCGTTCATGGTGCACACATCATCGGTATGCCCAGCCCACCCYGGTGCCAGCGCTGTAAGTGAAACCACCGTGCCAGGAAAAGCAGCAGAGGTTACATTTTATCCCTRATCTGGCGGGTTTGCTCACAGCTGCAAGCAGCTTTCCTAGTGAGAGAGGTACAGGCAAATTTTGGTGTGCCTTTTGTGCAGCCACATGGGAGGGACTCTGGGAGGAAACTTTTCCAGTCTTGAGTATTTTGGGGCAATTCAGGCCTTGTAATGAAGTTTCACTGCACATTTTAGAGCAGGATGGGTCCCAGCCACTCATCACCATGGGCACACTGGGATTTCTGTGCAAGCCATGATGGAGCAAGGATGAAGAGGGACAGAATAGCCCTATATTGCAGTCCCAAATTAGGACAAATGTCCCCTGCCCTTATATAGTGCCCTCACTTGTGCCACACAAGCAGCACCACCCTCAAAGCATCAAGTTTCACTTTTTCCCCCTCTAAGCTGCTGGAAGGCAGAGCCCAGCAGTAAAACCATCCATGAGAGCTCCACCACCACAGCGCTCATTCCGAAGCACAGGCTTGGGACACAAGACCCCTCATTTCCACAGTTACACGTGCACAGGCTGTATATTTATAGCCTCCCATAAATGTTCTGAAGAGGAAAAGATCACATAAAAGGGCCGACCAGAAAAGCAGCGTGTATCTGTGTGATTCCACTTGTTGCTTGGATGCCTGTTATTTTTGGTGCCWGTCCCAGCCTGGCAGAAGCAATCTTCCCCTATCCTATTTCTACCCCAACTCTTCAGGCACAAACTCTGAGGATAGAGTTAGGCCACGAGTTCAASCCTGTATTTATAATAATTTGAGATGTGTGTGAGGCCAGGTTGCTGAAGCAGGCTGCACTTTCCTGAACAAATAGAAGACACTTCAGTGGCTCCTGGGATGATCAGCAATTGCCAGTACTGTCCTGCAGGGTTGGGKCTGCAGGCTTGCACCTTGCAGAAGGTATGGATGGGGAGACACATGKTTTCACTGGTGCTGGGCACACCTCACACCCTCCTCAGGCCACCAGCACCTCTCAGCAGGGCTCAGCAGGGGACAGACCAAACTGCCTAGGGCTAAATTCAGTCAGACCTCGAGTCTCTGCAGTTTCATCTGTTTTGGTTTT
This sequence comes from Malurus melanocephalus, assembly GCF_030028575.1. Taxonomy (NCBI): domain Eukaryota; kingdom Metazoa; phylum Chordata; class Aves; order Passeriformes; family Maluridae; genus Malurus; species Malurus melanocephalus. The sequence continues at coordinate 520,584 of NW_026623463.1, forward strand.
AGTGGAAATACCCCCATTTTATAATATTGGTAAAATCATGTCAGGTAACATTCATCATTGTTACTTCCACAACATTAAAGCATAGGTACTTTTTGTCATTTTGGATTTTTCCCTATATTACAATTTGTGTAGTTTATCCATTTCTCTTCAGCAGCATAGTAAAACACAGGCAGGCATTAGCAAGACATAYCAGGAACAAACTTATTCAGGAGCATTTCTGCAGGCAAAGCACACCCAAGTGCTTCCTTTGTTTTTAAGTAAATGAGTCTTAGAGACATTTTAATGTGCGGGGGGGAAAAAAATCCACCTCTTAACCTCTTAGGTTCCAGCAATCCTGTTCATTTGTCACTTGGAGCCATAATCCTTTCCAGTGGCAACTAGCTGGGATGTTACAAATAAAGGATTATACCTTCAGGTGAGGCAGAGCTTCTTAARAGCTTACTGCTTAGCTATTATAGATCCTGTTCTCATGCAGAAATTACAGGCACATAAGGACGTGTGCATTATTTAAGATGGAGCAGCAAGACTGCAGATGGATGGGTCTTCTAGCTCAGGAAATACTAATTATTGCTCTTGCCCTGTAGCCATCCRGTGCTGAGGTGGGGAAAATGATGCGTAGGGCATTAGACAGTCTCACAGACACATTTCTAAAACACACTTATTCAGCAGGTTAGCAGGAGTTCTTATCAGGATGTGTTTCTTACAGTCAAGTGACCAGTGCTGGATTTAGGTTGATGTTTGGCAGTTGCAGTTGTTAACCCCACAGTCAGGTTATTTCACTTGGATATTTCTCGCATGTTGCAAATTTCAAGAAGAGAGTGCACTTACATTTTTAATGTGCATCCTGCTGACACACCACCTTTCCCTGTGGGAGAAGTAGTTCTTGAGGAGGAAAGACTTAGAAAGAAGGTAAGTAATTCCTCTCAGTTGGATAAGTTCATTTATTTCACCTGCACAAGATTAAATAAAATGAAGTCATCATTGTAATGTGTTTATTATTTCAGTGAGTGGCAAAATGTCATTCTAAAAATAATATCAATTTACCATGGGAAGCCACATAATTGTTATCAGGATAATTGATAAATCAGACCTCTATCTAATGTTTCTCTTCATAGAAAATGACAGCCTTGGAGAATAACGTTTTTTGCAGAAAAAGTCAGAGTGCATACTGAAGAGCTGATAGCCCAGACTGGAGAGAGAKATTACTTTTCGTGGATAAAACAAAGTTTTGCCAGTGCTAAACTGATTTGGACTCTGTGACAATCAAGTAACAACATCTGTGGAGCTCAATCTGCCCCACAACCGAAAGAATTACAAGAAGATTGCCCTTTCACCACGCTTATCAGTGAAACATGTAATATATATAAAAMCACAAACTTAGAGGAAGTCTCTGATAATCATGTTTTCCATCCTCTTTCTCCTGGATAAGAAGGATCTGTCACTCAGACACCAGAGGAAGCCATTCCTGGCTTTTGTTTTCTTGCATCACCCAGGCAGAAAGCCCACTGTGGCTGGCCTGCAACCACTTCCGACAGCCTCGATTATGGCTCCTGTTTCCCATTTCCGCTCTCCTAAAGGGAAGACAGACAGCTGTTTAGGAAGCCCTGAAAGAATGTTGTGCAAGAATTTGAAAGAAGAAGGAGATGGTGTAAGAGTGTGTGTGTGTATCCAGGTGTTGGCCTATCTCCAGCTGGATGATGGGATGGTGCTGGCTTTCTTCTTTGTTCCCRAGGTGCAAAAACAACCACAAAAAAACCAAAAACCTAAATAATGTATTAATGGCTTGATTAATTTAACTTTTATTCATGTATACCAGTACTTGTGCAGCTCCAGAGATGTTTCACTGTGTAACTCTAAATAAAGGAATTCTGTAACTGTGGAAAATGACAGAAGCCCTCGTGTGAGTTCACAACAAACAACACTGCTCTTCTACACCTACAGCTTTTAAAAAAAAAAAAAAAAGACATTTAAGTTCAGGGACAAATAGGTGTTCTCTGATTTTTTTTTCCTGAGTGCCTGAGAGCAAAATAAAATGCAAACAAGCATTTCCAGGAACACCTGAGTAGATGGGTATATGCTGCCTTGGATTCCCAAGGACACTCCTGTTTTTTCATGGCCCTGGATCCTGCACAGAGAATAGATGGAGAATAGTAGCGGAATAGATGGATTTGTACTGTTTCTGCTGATCTTAGGGTGGTCATTCTGAAAGCCAGGGCTGCTTTTTAGAAACTATTTTCTTAAGAAATCAAATCCCAAGAAAGGCAAGAGGGAGTAGTTTTTGTTTTGCTCCATTGTTAGCTGAATTCTGGTTAATATTTAAAGAGGTCAATCCAGAATCACTCAAAATTAATRTTGCTGTTCAGCTCTTCATAAGGCAGCATGAATGTTGCATCTTGTCCTTGACCTGCCACTTTGTAAATTCCCCATAAATTTACAAAACTAAACTAAATTTAATTCAGTTGAGGTCTCAGCTCTGTGTCCAGCAGAGCTGGACAAGCACACACACAGCATTTTAAGTGACACAAGAAGCCACTAACAACTGTGATAGGCACTACAGGCAAATRTCTTTCAATGATGCTTTTATTTCTCCTGCTTGCAAATGATCTCTTCTCATGGTGCATTCCCCAAATCTTACTCACATCCTGTCACTGAGCTGCAAGAAGTCATCTGTCTTCTTTCAGAAGGAATCTGCAAAGAAAGACAGACAACCTAAATCCTGACTCTGGTCCTCCCACRGAGAGTGGCTGTGTTAAAGAAGCGTGGTTTGACATAGCCTCCCATCCAGCTGTATTTTATGCTTTGCTGGCTTTATTGGCAGTGAAATGTCCCTGCAAAGCTAAAAAACCCTCACAAACACTTTATTTGCTTTGCTGTGAGTTCTTTACCCTGCAGAAGACCAAATGTAGAGCACTGCTAGATARACCACTCAATCTTTCCTGAGACATATTCCTAGCGCTTTCACTTTCAGAGTCCACAYGAGCAGCACGATGCCCTTGCCTTTTAATTAGTTTAAGCCAGAGGGAGCAAAGATCTGAGGTCTGGGGCTGTAGCAGAGAGAMTGAGAGCTGAAGAGCTGAGGCAGAGCCTCTGCCACCTGCCATAATCCCCCCCTCATCACCAAGTCCCAATCAGTGTGAAAATCACAGTTGTTACTTCCCGTAAGTGTGTGAAATCAGCCCTCGTGCAATTTCTGTCAACAATTACTTGATCGCCCCATTTTTGTGCAGGTCCAGTGATTGCAGTGCTGTCAGGGGATGGGGGAGAGGCTGGAAGGGATCAACCTATTGCTTTAAAACAGAGTGCAACAGCTAGAAGAGCTGCAATTTGCAGAGCTTTTTTTATTCACAGGCTGAAAGCATTTCACATTAAACAAGCTAGGTTAATAGATGTGGTGAATTAAATGCCAAGTCAAGCCTGCTTTGACCCACCACTGCAGCTGTGAGCCTGATTTTTGCAGCCACCAGCTTGCTGGGCAGTACGAACRCAGTTTGCTGGATGCTCTCATGGCTGGTGGTGCAATGTAAGCATAACACTTGGAATACAATCCACCAGTGTCTCCACGCCAGATCCCAAAACCTACTTCCTAGGCCTGCTGCCAGTGTTGTGCTATGAGTCACGAAGAGAAACAAACACAAGGAATGTCAAATTAAATAGGACTCAATGCTTTCGCAGGATTTAAAAGCAGAGCAATTGTGCTTTAGAGCACAAACCTCCCTGGACTCCTCTTGGACTGCTTCTCATCTTGGTAATAAGAAACATCCCTTTAATTAGTTCCACCTAATGAAATTCATAAGTCAGGGAGTGGGAGTTTTGCTCCTGGGTAGAAACCGAAAACTTCACTCGATCTGCCCATTTTCTGCAGCAGTCATTAGCAAATTTTATCAAATCTCTGCATTAAACAGTAACAACTATTGTTCACTCAGAACACAAGTCCATTTATGAGCTGCAATATGACACATCTTGGAAACCCCAGACTGAAAGGCACTTCTGAAAAAAAAAAAAAAAAAGATTAGGACTGGCAAGAAAAAGTAGTTTCAAATTGTTAAGAAGAAACAATAGAGAAACTTCTACCTGATCTTTCCGGCTGCTGAGATCAGAGAAGTTCCTTTACCTTTTTAGGTTTGGGCAAAATAATTGACATAATTTACAAAATTTCCTTACAATTAAGGGGCACCCATTTACCTCTCCAGCTGAACCTTTGGGTGCTTCGTTCTGCTTGCATTAAGGACAAGTGAAATAATACCAGGAAGACTCATGCCGAGCATTTGCTCCTGTGGAAATATTGACCCACAAGCATCTGTTTAAAGTCATTTTGGTTATGTGTCTCTCAAGACAAAGAGATATCCATGGCAACAAACAATTTCACTGCAGAGAGGGAGCGCATCCAGAATGAGCGTGTAATCGCTCTGTTGATCGATGACTAAAAGCCTGAAAGCACAAAGTTTGGGATCTCAGGCACAAACACCAAGGCTCTGCAAAAGACCAGAGCCTTTATCAGGACACCTTTGCAAATGTCTGTTGTAGAGGATGGAGAGGGAACCTGAAGCCTTGCCTGCTGTTTTCTTTTCCAAACTTTTTTTCCAAAGAGACATGGCTCACTGTGCAGTTGTTGTTGCAATTGCCCTTTTGAAGTTTTGCAGAGGAGAATGGGAAGGAGGGAGATGATGCTCACTGACATTTGGAGAGAGCAAAAGCACAAATCACCACTCAGACAAATGGTTAGGACAGTCAGGATCCTGGTACAAACTATTTTCAGCACCTACAGGGGCCCCTTGGTGTATCTGCGTGTTTCCCTCAAAACGGCTGCTGACCAATACATTTATCCTGTTGCTCCACACTGGGCCCCGTAATTACAGAGCTGATTTGCAGGGTTGGTTACAGCTGCTATTACGGGAAGGTATGAGGCTGGACACAACTGCAGTGCTGCTGGGGGAAGGAAGAGGAGGAAGGTGGCACGTGGCAGCTCCTGCATGAACGCTTGCTGCACTGGGCAGCGTTGGCAGAGGGAAAGCAGGAGGGAGCCACAGCCCTCCTGGAGTCTTCCAAGAATCCTTCCCACTAATAAAGCTATCTTTGATTTGGGCTGCATGGAGTAATTCTGTAGGTCAACATTTAGGGGWAAGATTTTCAGAGCTGCCAGGAACAGCTTGAACCACTTCTGCTCTCAGGGCCTGCTGGAGAAAGGTGCTGGTGCAGAGAGCACCTTGCTGCAGCCCTGCTGGAGCTAAAGCACTGCTTTGCAGGCTCGGGGCATTCTAAACCAGGAGTGTCTTACCCTGTCCTGAGCCCCTTCCCCTCCAAACCTGGCTGCCTGAAAGCACCTGCTCTGCTCTCCAGCCTCCACTATGTTGAGACAAAAATTTCTCACCAACATTGATCAAGGCATCCATGACAATTTATTGAGCTTTTAGGATCCTGCTACCTGCAAACAAGACCCAGCACCCACTTTTAGCCTTAAACATCTGTGGAGGGYAATAAGAGCTTGCCTGACAGACACTGCTGTAGACACACCCAGAAAGAGACCCAAGGATAGATTTTTCGAGTGAGCCATAACCAGTGAAATCATTACACAGCCACTTGCAAATGATGTGATTGATTACAAACTACATCAACACCATCCCATCAGACCTTCTTGTCTACAGTGGTGCTGACAGAGCACTCACCAGCTTCATTTCTGAGAACCCATAAATGCAAGAGCTCTAAGGTCATAACACTCACAGGCAAAAGAAGGAGCCCTTGTTTTGAGACCTCAATTAGGAATTCAAGGTCAAGGTACTCAAAGGGGCACACACTGTCCCCTAAAGGTGTAGCCAAGTTGAGCATACCATTTCCATTTCCATGGGAGATGGAAAACACAAAGTGTGAGACACTTGCTTTGTCAGGGAGAAAAGACCAGGCTAATTGTTTCCTTCGGGGGTTGGCTTCTTACACTGGGACTTCCTGTCCCCAAGAGAAGCAGGTCTTACCTCTGGAGGCCAAACCTCATTCATTGAGGGCAGCAAATTATTTGAAGATCAATAATTCGTTTAGTGTCTCTAGCTGAGATTAGGAGGCAATTTTAGGGATTAGGTTCACCTGAGTGAAAAAACAGCAGAGGCACTGCCTCCCCCACTCATACACTTGCAGGTACCTACATCTGACCCTCCCATATCCACCTCCCCCCACCACCAGCCCTTGGAGAAACCCCCCCAGTTACTGCAGGGGTTTCCATTTCAGCTGCAGTAATGAGTGGCCTCTCTCTGCAGCAGCYGTGATGTATAACCCACCCAGGTACTGACCAAGCTCCACACATCAGCTTGTCTGCCAAGGTCTGCTTCTGTGACCCTTTGTCCCTGTTTGCCTGCTTAATTTATGCTCCTCCTCTGATCTGCTGCTACGTRGAGCTGAAGCAATGATGAAACCATGAAGAAAAGGAAAAAAAAAACTGTCTCACTTTACCAAAATCAGGTGGGATGAAGCCTTACTCTCTTGTTTGGAATGCAGCAAGTATCAGCTAATCAAAATGGCTTCAGCTACAGCATTTTTAATACAAATTTGAAAAAGCTATGAGAAAACATCCAGACTGTCTCAGGAGGATGCTGGYCTGAATTTAAAGAGACCTCCAAGTGAAATGAGCTCAGCCACATGGGCCTGAGTGAAACTCTCTACTCCAGTGACTCTCAGTGGAATGACACAGTGCCAARATAGAGCTTTATTATGCTTAACCCTTTTGATGCTTCCTGCTGGAGTTACAGATTCAGATACATATTTAGATGCTGCTGGTGTAAACAGCATCTCCCTGAGTCCAGAAACTGAKGGCTGGTTGCACAGCTGTCTCCTGGGTCTTTTCTCCCAAGATATAGTGGATATTTTTAAGTCATYGCTGTCTCATTCACTYGCCCTTAATAGGGCAACGCATTCCCAAAGCCATCTATCAGACCTGGGCTGGCTCTGGAGACTATGCCATCTCCTYATCTTCYCTCCCCTCCTCTCCCACATCATGCYCTATAATGCTTCCCTYAGTGCTGGCCAAAATCCTGCTAAAGGTGACCGAATTTCAGATGACTCAGCAATCCCAGCTCCCAGGGAAGCACGAGATGCAGGCTGGAGAAGCCTTTTCTGTCATTAYACCCTGGAGCAATTAACAGCCAAGAAATGTTTTTGCTGGTTCTCAGCTGGATCTCTCCAGTTACATCCCCGCCACCCGTGACCCTAAGCAGAAATCCCAGGCTTACAAAACTAAACARGCCTTTCCCATGAGTCACCCTGGGACTCCATGCTTGGATGGGATCARGGAAAAGAGCAGAGGCACGCTTGCTCTGGAAGCAGTTCAGAAAAAGCTGTGTGCAAATGCAGGCTCCAGGAGTCCCTAGTCCCAGTTTTTCTCATAGCTGCAAGTCAAGCCGGACACGGATATAGCACAGTAACCTATTGAACCAGATCTTGCTAGCTAACTGCAGAGGAGTCTAGCAGACCATTAAAAATTAAACTAAATATAGGCACACATCAAAACACCAGTGACTCTAAAGCTCTGTGCCTAATTCACCAGCGAGCAGCAAATACTAACACGTGGGATGTTCTTCAGACGATGCAACTGCAGCTCTAGTGAGACAGGGAGCTTTACCCAGATCTCGGCAGAAGCACAGAGAGGATGCTGGGCCTCTGTTCTGCTGCCAGAAAGACCCAGCTTCCTGCATGCCTGGCTATTTTCCAYGCTCAGACATGTACAAATTCACAGAGCATCCTAGGGATGTGCTCCTTCCCAGCCTCTGGAGGCTCGTTGCTGATTTCATGGCTTGCTTGGTAGCCCAGAAGACAGCACAGGTCCTTTCCCTTGAGACCAGGAGCATTGGTGGCAATCAGTGATGAGCAGGACAGGCAGCTGTGGACACCTTTGCAACAACTGATGTCACCAGGACAACCTCCTGGTCTAACCCAGTGAAGCCACTGCTGTCACTCCTGCTTTTGGCTCTCACTGGGGCAGTAAGGACACCTGAGCAGCAGTGCAAAGAAGACACATTTTAACTGAGAGTGTTGTGAAATGATCTAAGCACAAGGCTTTGGAGCAAGGGCTATGGACCTCCCCACCTACAGCCTTCGGGTTTTATCAAGCTCTCATGGGGGCACACAACGAAGGAAGGAGACTCTGCCAGAAATAAAACAGGCCGGTCACATCGGTCCCAAGAGGTTCAATTAGTTTGTGTGAAGACTTTGGAATAATCTCCCAGTTCAAATCCCCAACATTATGTGAGACACTGTGCTTTGATAAGGGCTGAATTACTCCAGGAAACTTCAAAGCCATCAAAGAGCCTGTGCTCGGTGACGTTTGTGTGCAGTGCTTTGAGTGAGTTTTCTCTGCTTTCCCCAGTCACCGTGCAACAGTCAATTAAAAGCGCTGCTCTCTCTGTAGCCTTCGTGCAGCACCAGGTTTATTGTCCTATTTATCACCATTGAACTGCCTYGGGCTGAATTATTTATAGCACTGGAGAAGATGAATTAAGTGGTAAATTCAAAGTGGGTCACAGGGATGTTGACTTGGCCTTGAGACACAGATGGGTCAGTGGGCTGATGTCTCAGGCTCCKTGGCTTAATGGGGTGGAGCATCATCATCTGCATCCCCACCAAAACCTTGAGCTGCCTGCAGCCAGCCAGTGTTTCCCTCCACTTGGGTCAGAGGGGCAGGAGGCAGGTACAGCATCCTACAATTTCCTCTRCAGGTGACTTGCCCCCACTTTTTTCACCTATGCATGCTGTGGTATTAAAATTAAGAACACCATTGCAGCACTCTCACCAAGAAACTCCACTACAGAGCTGCGTTTCTAGCGTGCAGCATGGCACATCAGCACATCACACTGCCAGTGACATGATGCAGGGTGAGCCAAAACACCCCAAAAATTCACAAAGCTGCCCACTAGCCTGAGGTTTTTAGTTTTTAGTGTAGCAACAAAACAGCGAGTCAAGCACAGGGCTCTTTAAAGGAAATCCTGCATGCATTTCCATCCCTAAATCCCAACAGAATCTTGTAATCCTCCACCAAGAACAGCCTGTGCTCCACATYGCCTCTAACTTTAATGATGACAATGAATCAGTTGTTTCCCAAAGAAGAGATTCACTTTTCACATCACTGCTGTTTTCACACCACRTCTGACTGCATAGCAGAGGCTCCAGCAAGATGCCAGGGTTGCCCCTATATTTTCCATGCAGAAAAGTGAGGAGCACTCCCACAGGCAAAGGGGATGGGGTTCCTGCCAAGCATGGCCCTAGAACTAAAAATATGAGGATATTAATCTCATAAATATTGCAAATTTACGTTCTTTTAACAATATTTATGTTCAAATACAATGCCCTACCACTAATTAAATCCGCTTTTAAAAAAAAATACATACAGGAAGCAAAACGCTGCTCCCTCCACGTCACCCTTGTTCTTGGAAAGCACYAGATGTGTTGACTCTGCTCATCTTGGGGTTTTCCCAGGGGGTGTCACAGAAGCTCAGACACCAGCTCTGAGCTCTCATGTGGGGGATGGAAGTCACGAGCTCACAGATACCAAGTTCTCTGAAAGGGTCATCTGGAACTGAGATGGAAAAYGTGCTCCTGCCCATGAAACCAAAGGGGTTTTTCTCATATTGTATTTTCTCTCCATGGTTCAAGGGCAGGCAAATTTCAATCTCTCTTGTGAGAAAATATCTATCAACAGTATCACCTAATAACACAAGAGACCAGACAGGCACCAAAATTCAGGATGAATTGGCTGTAATAGAAGGGTGGGGAGACCACCTCTACTTTTGGCAATCTGCAATAACATTTTGCTGCTATATGATGCATTCACCRTCCCTCCTGTTGCCTGGTACAATAGTGACATCTTGCCCTTGAAAGTCAAAATCTTTTTGCTAAGGGACCAAAGGAAAATAAAGAGGGTTTAGATTTAAGCACAGCAGAATTAAGAGTTTTACRAACCGTGAACTTGCTGAGGAATGTGGTTTTAAGTAATCCCATTGCTATTTTCAAATTCAGGTTGGGTTTACTTAGAAGCTCCAGCAAATGAGTGTGAACTATGCTCTCCATCCCTGGCAGAAGAGGAGCAGGAGGAGGAGGAGGAGGAGGAGGAGGAGGAGGAGGAGTAGATGAAGGAAGCCAACAGCTTTGATTAACAAGAAAGTTAGTGAAAGCACTTTCTCAGGAGATGGTCATCTGAAAGATGTGGAGCCTCCATGTCTCCCTGACCAGGAATACTCCAAGCACCACCTTGCCCCTCTCCAGCATCCTCTGACTTTGTTTTKTAAAATTCTATTTTGCAGAGGTTTAATCTGCCAGGCAAGAGATGCAGCCCCTCTTGCAAAGCAGCCTGGCTCTCTCTCCACTGGGAGACAAACCCACTGGGCTCCAAATGAAGCCATGGAGAGGCTGGAGATGGAATCAGCCAGCCCTGCATGTCCTGACAGAGCTGCTCCAACCAGCCCTCTCTTGGGAGCCTGGGAGTGGGGAATCACCTTCTCCCATGCTGAGGAGGATCTGCTCTGTTTTCCTCATTTCTGTTTTAACAGAAACAAAATGCTTTTGTCCCAAGTGAAATGGACGTTTTCACCAATCTAAAACCAATGTTATACTCTGGACAAACATAAGAAAGAGATTTCTTCTGAAATCATTACAAACAGGTGTACTTCGGCACATTTCAGGCCATTTYTGGAAGTAAAAATAGTATCACACTTGCTTAGATCCATCCATAAGTCAATCCAGTGGGAAATCTAGTTATTTCACCCCAACTGTTTGCCAAGGAAACAGAGTTCAAAGGCACTCAGCTCCRAACAGACACCCACCCACTAGTTAAGAGAGAGTGGATCAGCACAAATATTGGTGGTAGTTTTTTTCAGCCTCCCCAAAGCCAGGGATATCCTTCCACCATTCAAATAGATCAGCCCACATTTAGAAAGCAAAGTGATGAGACTGGAGAGGGGGAAGCAGATTTTAAAACTCAGTACCTGGCTTGCTGTCACAAGTGGAATACAAATTTGTTGTTTCGCTTCAACTACACATTGCATCTGTTCCAATTTCTTGTCTCTTTTTCCCCAACAAGTACCCATATCAGTGTTTTCATTATGACCTTAGTCAACCTGAAAGAAAAATAAATCCTCACTGGATTTCCCCTCACCGAAAACAACTGCTCCTATGACCTCTTAGGGGTTTTGATGTGTCAGATACTGCTCAGGACAAGATTTATTTCACAGAGCTGGTATTGCTTTCATACAAGAGCCTGTGCTCATACACAATCTGTACAGCTTCCTTTATGTATACAATTAAGATGGAAAAATTATACCATGCCAAGAAAGCTGTCTTGCCAAACAAGAGCCACCCCCTGAAGGGTATATTTAGAAATCAGAGGACAATTTAGGAAGAGAGTCACACAACATAAGCCAGAAGAGTAATGAAAAGTAGGGAGAGTGGGAGTTTCTTTCAGGTATTGAGCACTCCCAGACGGCACCAGTGAATACCCAGACCGACACGACTCTTTTTCACCTCACCAAGTAAAGCAAAACCCAACACTTACGCAGCATTTTTCATTCATCCGTCTCAAATTGCACTGCAAGGGGAGTTGAAGTGTTGGATTTAGCACCCCTCTCTGCAAATTGATGCCCAGAACTGAAGTTCAAGGTTGCAGAAGGGCAAACACGAGGGACAAATGCAGGCCATGGAGTGGTGTCAGCTGTTGTGGATGCTGAGTTTGGGCCTTCTCTTCCAGACTTGATGCAGCCCATCAGCCCTGWGCAGGCAGGGCAGCCCGTGGGGTCTGCCTGCTCTGTCATTTCCTTAGGGACACTGCTCCACAGCAGGTGTTTGTCACCAACAAGCARATGTGAGCAGCACACCCATTTCAGCCCATACAGTCCCAGCGCTGCTGAGGCCAGTGAGCACCGCTGGAGACCATCCAYCCCAACCTCCAGGCACTGCACCCTGCTCAGGGCTGCATCCTGTCAGCTTTTGAATGCCCCCAAGGATGGACATGCCACAACTTCTCTGGGCAATCTGTGTCAGTGTTTGACCCCTCCCACAGTAAAAATGTTTCTTCTGATATTTAAAAGATATTTCCTGTATTTCCATTAGTGTTGCTTTTCTCAAGTCTTGTCTGTGGGCACTACTGAGGAAATCCTGGCTACGTCTGCTTTATCTCCCCCRTCAGATATCCATCCACCTGGATAAAAGCCCACTGGGCCTTCTCTTCTCCAAGCTCTCTCAGCTTCTCCCCATAACTCCAACCCYTTCAGCACCTTTTTGGCCCTGCACTGGACTTGCAGTAAGTCTCTGCCTCTCCTACACTGGGCACTGGACCCAGCAGTCCAGATGCACATCACAGTGCTGAACAGAGAGAATGGATCACATCTTTAAATCTGCTGGTGACTGACCGCAACCCTTTGAGCCTGGCACTTCAGCAAGTGTTCAATCTACCTCATCATCGGCCCATATCTCACCAAAATCAACGAGGATTTCATAGGACACAGCATCAAAAGTCAAATCTACAGTGAGCAACATCCACTGCCCTCCCCTCAGCTGACYAAGCAAGTAATCTCTGTAAAAGACCATCAATTGATCAAGCATTCCTCCTTCATAAAACCATGCTGAACTAAACCCAAACACCTTCTTGTGTGGTAGATATTAGGAAGAAATCCTTTATYGAGAGGGTGGTATGAATTAGAATAGTTTGCACAGAGATTTCCAGGGATGCTTCATCCCTGGAAATGCTCATGGCCAGGTAGGATGGGGCTTGGAGCAGCCTGGTTTAGTGGAAGGYGCCCCTGCCCACGGCAGGGGTTTGGAACTGRATGATCTTTAAGGCCCCTTCCAACCCAAACCAYTCTATGGTTCAATTATCATCTTTACTATATCTGGAAATAGTCTCTAGGCTCATCTGTTCCACCTGCTGTRGGGCCAAGGTGAAGCTGATGAGCCTATAGGGCCTGAGATCCTCCTGAACTGATACTCATTTTCCTTCCAGTCCTCATTAACCTTCTCCATTTGTCATGTGATTTCACAGATAGTCAAGAGCAACCTCAGGATGATAGAGTATGGCAGATGAACAGTTTGGGGAATTCCAGTGCAGACTTCTGCCTTTGACAGAACAACCTGCCCAAAGATCCTGTATGTGTTCCTCAACATTTTTCAAACATCTAAGATCTGCTAGGACTGTATGACTGCCATTCTGAGTAATGACTGCACCACATGACTTGGATTAACAGTCACAGGGGCAAGGGGAAACACGAGGGACACCCAGTTGTGGCACAGAGGATCAGAGTGCTGGCAGCAGGGACAGCACCTCCCTTTGGAGCAGGGTTAATCAAACCACCCCCCCTCCTGTGCTTTCAAGGCACGGACTGCAACATGAACATGTAAAATCAGTTGCAAAAGCCCTCACTGACCAAGGAGTCACACAGATTAGAAATGCAGACCACCCGTTTCCCTTCCCCCCTCATGGTAGCACATATGATTTTGTTCACAGGCAAGTCTAAATTGCCTAAGCTGCACCTCCACAAATGAGTAGTCTTGATTTTTTTCTTCCCTCTCTCAGCTCTTCTAGCTCAGTAGGTGAGATGGGTTTAAAACAAACAAACACCAAAGCCCAAGGGAACTGAATTTAAACTAGACGCCTACAACTACATTTTCAGTAGCTAAGTTATAAAAGAAGAAAGATAAAAAATAACATTTCAGAAGTGTGAAGGTTGTCACTGGAATATTTTTATCTTAAGTGAGTCACAAAGAATGAGCACTAGGATTATTTTTTTCTTAATAACACTGCAAAAAAAAACTTAAAAGAAACTACCCCAAATCAAGACAATGAGAAAGCTAAAAGCTACACAAAGCTTACTAAAGACACTGGCTCCAGCAGCATGCCAGAAACAGGCTCTTCTTACAGACACAGAGAAGTATTTTATTCAATTGAACAAAACCCACCTCTGCTAACCCAGAGCAGAAAACCTGCAGGGACCAGAAAAGCCTGCAGGCATTGACAGCACCTTTCCTATACAAAGGCTGAATCCAAAGTACTAAGAAAGCACATCCTTGAYCAGCAGGAAGGGGTGTGTGAAGAAGTGGTCTGGAAGGAGAGGAAAACAAAAGTGGGGAAGAAGAAGAGACAAAGACCTCATGGACCAAGACTGCAATTCAGGGTTTGACATCACTGCAGTGTGTCTCCATGTGGCTATTATATGAGTTGGCAGAAATGGCTTGTGGTGAGAAAAACAGCAATTCTTCATGTATGCAACAAGTCCTAGGTTAAAACTTCTGGTTTATGCCAGGTACAGAACTCCCTATAAAGAAACCCACTTCTTTCTATCCATATGAAACAGACTTTTAAGATTTTTTTTCTGACAAAGTTTTTGACTTTGTGTGAAAGTTTAATATTCTTAAGTCATAATGATAACAGCATGAAAAATTCAGGGCAAAGGTTTTGTCTTTTTTAATACAAGGTCAAAATGTACAGTCAAAGAAAGCTCTGATAAGACACAGGGTTGTTTAAAGTGCAATTTAACAGCAAATTTAAGACATCCATCTCTTTCCCTGCAGCTGTTACTTATGCTTTCAACAGCACTGGTACCACTCCACTGAAACCGGGTTCTGCTCGAGTGCCAGATCTCCGTGGCTAAGTGTTCTTTGTTGGTATTTTCACTGCAGTAAAACTGCAAGAGCCARAGGCAAGTCAGTGAGATTGAGATGGCTCGTGAGATCATCATGGGAAGAATGAATCATCTGCCTTGGAAAATATAAATGTTTATCATCACTGCTTCTATTCTGCCCATATATTCTTGAGACACGCAACTTTTACAAGGGGGTTGGTATTTATATAATTCCATAAATTTAGACAGTGCATTACAAACACAATATGTAGTTGTAGTTATAAATAGTGGAGCAGCAGGACAGAATTTTCAACTATTTCTTGTTTCCTATACTCCACAAATGAAATGTGTGACAAGTTAAGGAACTAAAGGAAAGAAAATACAGCTATTAGGCAATAAAAAAGCCCCACGTGAGTCTCCCTATTTCAGCTGGTGGAATGGAAGGCTAGACTTCTACCAAAGAAAAAGAAACTAAAGCCAGTCCCTGAGAACTAACTGCAACATTTAACCATGACTAAAACACAAAGAGCAGATTCTGAAGCGGAGGTTTTGAGAATAGATTACTTTTGTGGCATGTTTTCAGCGTCAATGTGACAAACTAACACCTGCCCTTGACAAGAAGCATTCTGGCAAACAAATGCACAGTATAATCAAAAGGCTAAATTTGTTTCTAAACCTTGGCTGATGCTTTTTCTTAGTGCTCACAACACTGTGTATGTATGCACAAACCCATGAAAAAAACCCCAATCACTGGCTGCTGTAGGAGCATTGAAACAATGTACTAAGGCATTCTTCCTGAAGGCCAACTTTTAAATTCCCAATGTCTGTGAGAAAAGTAACCAGTAACTCTTAGTAAACTTTCTCAGCCTTCATAATAATATTGAGGGTTTGCTTCAGGAGTTAATTTGGCAGGCAATAACTGTAACAGGAGTTAAGGCCAAAGGCTCAGTATGGAGTACCTGAGATCAACCAACAACCCAGCACGGATGCAAGCAGTTACAGTATCTTTCTTTCTTTATTTTTTAAATAAGTAAAGCCTGTGCCCTCATTTCTATTTCTCTGCTCAATCAACAAATTATTTCAGGGAGGAAGAGACTCTTGGTACAAGAAGTATTTTTTGAACCAGGTCAGTTATATCTTCCATATCTTACAGTAAAATAATGTGTGCACTGAATTAYCATTTTGAAACTACACTGAAATACTTCTGGACACTCAAGACAGTCCACACACCCACCAGATTGTGACTTCACATGAGGAAGATCCATCCTACTTGGCTCTGGTGATGGACTCACACATGTTTCATAAGAAGCTAAGACACTCAGAATTCCAAAAACCTAGAGTGGGGATTTCTACCTACTCTAGGGAAGGTCATACAGTAYGCCACTGCTGCCTTTGTGCCATGTGGAAATGGAATTACTCAACATGTTTTCCAATGAAATGGAACACCTTGGGCAGAACAGATCAGGAAAGTGATTTTAACAGCTCTCARTATAGACTTTAATAATTTTTGGTTACACTGATGTCTTTCAAAAAGCATCAGCTKGGTAGAAAATGTGAGCCTTTGCTTTACTGTCCACCACAGACAYCCTCTACGGTGCTCCTTCACACTGAATTGATGGGGCTTCCCACGTGTCCTCATCTACCAATTCAGCCATCTGTGAAGTCTGATCCACAGGTTCTTTCTCACTCTGGGTTATTAATAATGCATCTTCTTGTCCTCCTTCTAACTGAAGGCCAGAGCTACAAGAACAATTCRATTCATCGGGTTTGTCCACCGGAGACTCTGCTGTAGTTGTAGAGAACTGTTCAGTTTCTGCTTCAGCCTGTKGTTCTGTTTTATTATGAAGTCCAAACATGTTATTTCTGATGAGGTATCGAACACACTGCAAAATCACATTCCTTTCATGTCGAATGTCCTGGGCCAGCAACTGGAAATTTAAAAAAAAGAGAAGATGATGCGCATTTCCCTCAATTGCTCTGTACACAACCATAGCAAAATGTACTGATCTACCCAGTAATTTCCAACAWCCTTCCATTTAAACAGCTGGCTCTTCCACACAGGTCCTGGACGCGTGGGGCTGGAGATATGGGACAATACCAGAGATGATGATGTTCTCATATCCAAACTGTAATACCAGGCCATGCATTCCAGCACATCAGGGTAGCAGGTCTATTAGCATATTTTAAACTTTYTAAGTTATACTGTATCTGCAATTTAATATCCCATGCATCTTTAATTCAAATCCCCTCTGAGCAGAAGATAAACACAAGGAAAGGATATCTTTCATCAGGTACCAGACAATGGATTTAAACAGCAGTAATTGGTTTGGGCTATAATACACTAGCCTAATTCAGTAGCTTAATCAAYGTGCTAGAGGCCTCCCTTCTGTGACTTTAACCTCACTGAAGTTCATTTTGGTAGTAGGAAAARGAAACCTAACAGCCAGAGAGCTGAACGAACTTTTTTCACTGTGAGAGTCATCAGAACTAGTACTCTGAACAAACAYAAAATCTGAGGCAATTGGCTAAATCTGTAACTGTGAACATCTGCAGAAGAGCTGTATTACACACCGTGGAAGATCTGGCTGAGTTTGGCTTATAATGTCACTGAGAAGCTTTTTTTGTTGTTACRAGTTTCAAAAGTGGTTTAACCAGATACTTTTAAGTCTGAATACTTCTACTTAGACTAGGTGCTAAGAGGCATTACAAGCAGATGACACCTAAAATAAGCCTTCAGGAACCTTCTGAATTAGGAGATGTACTTCAGGCCAGACAAGGGACAGCACAGTGATACTCTCTTTGCCCAACTGGAATAAAAAGTAAATTCCCAAACAGCCAAATTAAGGCAGATGGGCTGCACCAATCATCCTAYCAAAGACTGCATCTTTGTATTTTATTTTTAATGCAGGAATAGCTATCCGTAGAATGACATTACACCAGCTTTTGATTTTGTCAGCATAGAGAATGACTAAATACACATTAATGCTTGCATGGCTACAATAAACACATTTCAGTAGTGCCCAAGCTCACAGCCGGACGACTGTCGAGAGATATCTGCAGCTATTCTCCTACCTCCTTTTTTTTTTTTTTTTAAGCACAATTTCATTCATGCAACATCCTTTTTTTAGCATTCTAATTCACTTTCTGGATGCATTTTGTAAAATTTCAACCTTGCTCCCTCTCAAGGCTTTTACACACTGACCATTTCTGATGAGAGTGGAAGCCTACCTGCAAAGCTCAGGCCCTCCTCTGTGATTCACAGCCACAGTACACGTTCTTAAACAACAGCTTTGAACAATTTGAAAAAGAGAGAAAAACCTCACTGAATCCAATTTTAAAAATGGACTATACTGGCAAGCTTCAACTCAGGTTTCCTATGTTCTGCCAGCTTCTCTCAGCATGTGGAACTTCATCTGACTTTCTTCCAGAGTTGTCACTGCTTTGATCACCAACAACTTTGAAGAGCAAGTGATAAAGGCAACTGCATGCTTAGGGAGCTACACAAAGGACAAACACTTTCTTTTCAGTCACTAGGAACTTTAATTCTTGGCAGCAATGGTACTATGTGCTAAAAAGACTACCAAGGGATTTCTCCCCCATCTGCAGCTTGGAATGTACCTTAGCAGGTATCTCTTGCCGCAACATCCTGTGCTATTTCAGAGCTCTGATGTCAGTGGCACCCTGCTTTCTCCCAGGTTTTGCCCACAGCAAGTTTTCCCTTGATGGAGGAGCTTTATGCTGACTATTTATAGAATCACAAGGGGTTGTACTGCTTTTGAGTAATAAATATAATAAAAGCTCCAAGGTTTTATCAGTGCTTTCTAGAGAAAGACACCAAGCTTTGTGGCCAAATGGATTGCTTTGTACTGCTACTGGGAACATCTTGGCTTGGACTCACCCCTACAAACCTTTCTGCCATTCTGAGACATCTGCTGATTTTTAAGGTGCTGTCTCTTCCTCAGATTGATTAAAACATGCCTAGAGAAGAAACACTTGTGCATGCACGTTTCAGCTCAACATCTTCTTCAACATGCACATTGAAGTACAACAGCTTCCCACTCTGCAGTTTAAGTCACCAACACACTTCTCAACAAGTCTCTTTGCAAAGAGATGCAAAAAGAACTGTGTGCTCCTCCAGCAGTGGAAGGTGACTGAACAGCAAAGCTGGGAGCAAAAAGATCAGATCAAGGAAGGCCACTGGGATTACACACAAACAAAACCTGCTGKATACTACCAAAGGGAAGGGAAGAGAAAGGAACAAAGGTTTTGCTCCTCGTGCAGCTCATTTCAGACAGATGATTCAGTTGTCATCTCTTGCTTCCCCAAGTCAGTCATTACCTGAATGCATCTCTATTTGTCTATTAAAGCATCTTCACCTTCTCCAAGGGAAATGCTCACTTTACTATTTTTAAGYCAGGCCCTGTGCTAACAGACTCTCTAACTTCCCACAGGGAAGAGGAGAACCACTCACAAACAGTTCTACTTTTGCACAGAAGGCATTATTTTAGCACTAAGACTCTTACCATTTCCAGCAGAGTKGGACGGCGCTTGGAAAGGGGAGGCAATGTCTTCCTGCCCCATTTATCAGGCCCTCTGGGAGGACGAGCATTTGAATTGGAGCTCCTYAACGTCGTGCCTGCACATTGCGAGCGGCTTTGATTCGGTTTCAGACTCTGAGGAACAGGAGYAGTTTGAGGCGTATTTCTGAGCACAGCCTGGTTTTTCTCAGCTTTTGTTGCCGACTTGACAGGGATTTCTTAAAGAAAAAGAACACACTTTCATCTCAAACTTAAAAGCCTCTTTAACATGCTCATATCCCCATGCACTGGCAGTTTGTTAGTACTATTCTTGCTTGCACAACCTGATGTGAAGATATTCAAGGTTTACTTTGAGGAAGGGAGGGTTTTGTTTGCTTGGGTTTTCTTTTTAAATACAAAGAATAATCTCTAAATGTTCACATAAAGGAAAACAAGGTATTTGAATTCTGTAGCACAGAAAGAAAAATTAAAGGAGTGAGACCTGAATGAGATTTTCAAACCTCTGCCTTCTTTCAGTTAAGAAGTACATTCCTTCACATTATAGCCTGCTGCAAATTTGGTTGCTGAGAAAATTGTGATATAGTTAGGACAGAGGATGCCCGAATTCAATTCACTGTCTGCTAGATGGTTTCTCACTTTGGGTAGGCCACTCAGGGCAAGTAAGGCATAATAAAGATCTGCAAAAACAAGCAGCAGCAGCAATTCCTCACCACACAGTGATGCATACACTCAGAGATGCGCAAAATCCAAGTAATGGAGAGTTCAAGTCTTACTGCAACACTCACCAACCTTCTACGGAAAAAGCCCTTACAGATGTGAAAATTAGTTCACAGAGTGACAATAACAGCTTTTTCCTGGCACTATTCAAGCATGATTTGATGCGAGACTGAAAACAGGTTCCTTATTTTCCCCCAGCTAGGGCAGAAAAGGCTTGGGAAATTTGATGACATGCAACCTAACCAAAGATACCTCATGCCTCCCCTCTCAACCCAGGATATGCTGCTGAGAAAGGGACAGCAAAAAAAGCCACCGTCCTGCTTGCAGTCATTATCACTGCAACGTGACACAGAGCAGAAGRGCAGAGGAGAAGAGCAGAGATTGTTTCTACACACCTTCGGGTTCACTGTCGGATGCGCTGCCATAGTTGACCGACAGTGAGCTAAGGGCAGAGGTCACCTGCTTGGGGACAACCGTCATTCCCAACCTCCCATCTTCCTCAGCTGCCTCATCCTTATCGGATTCTGCAGGGAAAGAAAAGSCAAGAGGGATTTTTCCCAACAATCCTGAGTGCCAACAGCCAACCTTGCTGTTAAATTCCCATCTCAGTACCACACAAGCCTGATGCTGGGCACCACTGCTCAGTGCATTGGACTGAGAGAAAACTCCCCACATTTGTCTACATTCTACAGACATGGTGGCAAAATGGTRCCTCCACTGGTTTATAGTCCTGCCAGCAAAGTTACACAAACAAAAAGTTTCCAGAACACAGGCTTGAGCTTTCTGTTTCCTTCTTTGCATACCAAATATAATTATAGGTTTTGCTATCAAGTGTAGGTAAAGAGAAAGAGAGGATTTCATAATATGTTTTGAAGTCTTGCTGGACTTAGTCCTATGGAGATGGAGAAGGACTTAGAAGCCAGTCAGGGGGAATTTAAAAAAATAAAAAAAAGGAAAATCAAAAAAATTTACCTATACAGTAAAATCATGGATTTGGGTTGTATATTTATTTTTTTTTAGTTTTACTTAGTTATATTGTGTTTGTTATTACTTGTTCTGGTTATATTTCTCAATCRTATAAAAAGTTGCAACTACCTTTAATAATGTGCAATAAGCAAATACCCCATTCCTTCTCTACCCTCTGTAACAGAAGTCAGTAGCTGTATTTCGGCATAATTAGAYGTTTTATCATTAAGTAAAACACAGATGCTGCAGGGAAATACAGATACATTTAAGCATAGTTAGGTTTCCCAACATGCAAAGTTTAGTGGAATAAACAAATTGCATAGGGATGCTGAGTTCTTGTTCTCACTAATTGAAGATTATGTTTTCAAGAGGAAAAACTCAGCATCAGACATCTTTCTAGGGAATGTATTCTACCCTTGTTGCTAAAAATAGCTAGAGCATAAATCAGCTTACATGCCATACTCTAAGAGTACTGCATCACTGCTGACTATATTATAARTAGTTACATCTGAARAATTTATATTGCTGCCTGCCAGCATGAGAAAACAAGACATGCTCACAAAAGAAAACAAAAAAMCAAAYCCAAAAAAAACTAAGCAGCAATACTTCAGAGARCACACACTTATGGAGAATATCAAGAGTAATAATACAGCAAAGAACAGAATTAAAAGAAAAATACTGACATTTTAAGTAATTTACTTAACTCATACAAGGAAATCCATTTGTTTTCACGTTCTAAATATTTTTATTTTCAAAACCACAAAGGGATATTTAACAGTCCTTAAAAAATAATTTGACTGTTCAAGTACTTCGTTCTTCTTCCAGCTTTATAAATACTTTCTTATCTCACATGTTAATTTACCAACCTARGTTGGTACATATCCTTTACACTATTGTACAATATTTACATCAGAATGTGTAATGCTGCACACAAACTTCATGTCAGACTTCCAAAATAGCRGCTAGCAAGCACAGGGTCTCAGCATTTACATTTCAAACAACTATTTAAAGTTCTCCAAGCTCCTTCATCTTACCAACATCACCGTTTGCCAGAAGACCAAGAGGGTCCACATCCTTCTCATATGCTTGGCCTGCCAAAGCATTTTGTTTTTCATCTTCCTTGTCRCACGTGCTGTTTTCTGGTCCATTGGCCTCATTTTGAGTTTTATGTGCATGATAATCACCACCATTTTTCCTAAATTTCTTCCAGAAAGGGCGCCATTGTCTTTTCCTGTGTCTTCCTTGGTGTCCAAGAGCCTCTCCATTTTCTGGAGGTTTCCACATCCCTTTCATTTTGCTGGAGAATAGAAACACAAAAYTCGTATATATCATAAGCTATGAGAATAAAAACAACTGATGTAACCAAATGGCTCAGGCCCTCGTTCAAGGTTCACCAACACAGAACAACTCTAGGGCTTATACTAGCTCAGCTAACATGAGGTGACAAGCCATAAAATCAGTCACACCTCTGCTCAGGCAGGGCAGTGGGACAAAGCTGGAACCTGAATGAACAGTTTGAAGTTCAGGACTTCTTAGCTTTTAACAAGGCCAAGGGTACATGGACCCTTGAAAGTTCCTTGATAATCTACAGTGTGAGGACATAGTGCTKTCATTTCAGATAACAAAGTCAGCAAATACCCTCTTCAGTTAAACATTTAAGTAATTCAAAACAGTGGTAACATGAAGTTAAAAGGAAAGAATCTACTATAAGCATACTTCCACTGCTTAAGTCTCTTTTTTTTTTTAGAGCACCAAATCCATGCAGCCATCTGACACCATCAGCTGCAATGACTACCTACTCCCGCCTCCAACTAACATGCCATTCATCTTTTCCATTCCAAGGAAAAGGAATAAAAGAMGTGCCCACCAGGATAATGCATTTTTAAAAACCTGAAACAAAATAACAAGCCTTAAAATACAGGAAGAGCACAGCATGCTGGTTCCACTTATCTTCCATGGCTCCATAATCTTCCAGGTTGCAGCAAGGTGCTAATATTTTCTGACAAGGGATTTATTTTTGTTTGTCCTCATTCCAATGTCTAAACAAGTCATTTGATACTCCATCCTTCTTGAGTTACATGAAATGCTTTTTTCACTGCTTCCACCTATGCAATTCTTCTAGGCCTCCATCATAGAGCCCTTTCAAGCCACCCACTACTTTGCTCATTCAGAAATGTTCCCATTACCTGCATTCCTCTCTTCCATGTTTTTTCGACTTTACTAAGCCCTTCTTGAGAAGGCAACAAGGCCTGTCATAGCACTCAAAATGACTTTATATTGCAACAAAACATATTTAATTTAGTTCTCCAGTCATTCYGTGACAGTGTCTATGCTGATTGCTCAGCCCTGATGGCGTCACCCACCACAGTGCTCCTGTGGCACAAGTGGCAAGCCACTGCCTTCCTGTGCATCAGTCCCTCTCCCACAAAAGAAGGCTAATATTAACTCCAGGGATTCAACTCCAACAAGACAGAAAACTGCATTTCTGAATTTGTAGAACCAGGCTCTAAATTCAGCCTGTTGTACAAACTAGAAGATACTGAGCAAATATAGGCCCAATTAGAGATGCTGTCCTTGACCAAAGGTTAACAACTTTCTCAGTTTTCTGGGGCCTCAAACACCCAGAAAGAAACCCCAAGGTCACAGACATCCCAACAAACATCAGCCTGGCATCTGCCTTCTGCTGCTCCCTAGTGAAAGACATCCTGCGCTTCACTCCACATTCAGAGAGGATGGAGAGCTGTGCACTGTTATTCAGGTCTTGTAAAACACCAGACAGACTTCCAAAGTCGTCCTTCTGCATCTCTAATCTCACACACRGGGATGCTGAGACTCAGGAGTTGTAAAGCACTTCAGAGAACCACAAATGGAAAATGCCATGGAAGTGTTAAGCATCTAATCCTTTCTAAATCTTACTTAGCTATTTGCTTTAATAGTCCAGCTTGCAGGGAACAAGCTGCCTTCTATTTTTGCCTCACACATCAGTAAATTTGCYAGATAAGCACCGATTCCAGAATCTTTACTGCAGATATACGAACCCAAAATGACAGCTTATGGACAGTTCACCAAGCCTAGAGTGCTTCCAGCTCAGGGCAGGGAGGAGAAAAAGAGAAGAAATTTCTAGAATCAGCTAGAGTAAAAAGTTGCTAAGTGAAAGTAAACAACCTGCAATTTTGAGGGGTTTTTCTTCCTAACAGTTTTCCAGATGTAAAGCTACTRACAATTGTCACAGTATGGAATTGCTGATGGACATTTAAGACAACTTGATGCATCTGACTCACAGCCACAAAAGTTAGCAAATAAAACCTGCAGACATCAAATAATTTATTACTGTGACAATGAAAACTCATCTTTGCTCTTACGAATCTCCAAACATTTACATGTTTGCAGCTTTAGCTTCAATGCCCAGGTTTGGTTCCTTGGGTACAAAGCACTCCTGCAACTTTTTATCCTTTGACAGAAGTTTTACTTGACTCTTCTATAAATATTTCCTTTCAGTCATAAAAGGCAACCAGTTGGACAGGGGCAGGTAAGTGCTGGAACTTCTGAAGCACAATGCTGCACCAAGGTAATTCACATTGTCCGCATTTAATAAATTATATTAACTTCTTATTCAGCACTAATTCAACCATTTTACCATGGTGCAAGTTTTGTTTTGTTTGCTGTCATCCCTTATACACAAAGCTAGGCAAACCCCAGCTTCATTTCCATGCAGCAGCAAATGGCATTTAGCAAGAGCCCCTTAGGACTGAGTCTGCTCCTTCCTTCCAGCTCATTCTAGTTTATAAATAAGTAATATTTTAGGAGTGTGGCTCATTATAACACTGTTTAAAAAAAAAAAAAAATCTTCCCTAGCAGGCCCTAAAGCCAAGCTAATGAAGTTAGCTGGTTCCACCTAACAATGAAACTGAGAGAAAAGAACAAAACCATAGTGAAAAACAATTTGTAAGGCAGAGAACAGAWAAAAATCCAAGACGAGTAAGCACTAGCTCAGAATATTGGTAGCAGATAGATTTAACTAAATTTCATGTAGTTTTCATTATTACTTAAGTTGGGTCACTTCTTTCTTCTGTCCTCCATCATCTTTTTTCCCCTCTTCACTTGATAGTGATTTGTTATCAAAAAACAGAGAGAGTAAGAAGTCAAATCTCCTGATAAAACCTCTGTTGGCCATTTTCAGGCAATAGAGGATTAAACCATGTGGAATCATTATGTCACATGACTTTTGTCCCCATTACCACTTTTTTCCACAGATCAAGATTATGCTGCTAATGAATAACCACTAGAATATGGTTTTCTCAAACAAGCCAGAATACCAGATTTTTATTTAATTTAATACCATTTATTGTTTAATTTAACTGAAGTGGACTTTGAAGTACTATGAAGGAAATAAAAGAATATTACATCTGCAGTTTGTCAAATGACCTGTTCTCTCTTAAAGGTCACTCGGGTTGTGTATACAGTGSAAGCTGTAAGTGCTGGGAGACCACAGTAAGAGAATTTCTGAATTCAGTAGGAGGAAGGCAACAAGCTTGGTTCAAAACACTTACCCAAACTGTTGGGTAGTCAGCACTTCTCCCCTTTCCTCCTTCTGCATCTGCATTTCCTTCTTCCTTTCAATGTTTGCCAACGTAGGAAAATTTCTAGAAGAGAAAAAATAGTTTCGGTTTTAATAGGCTCTTAAAGTATTCACTGTACTTTCTCAATTCCCCCTTCTTTACCAGCTTCCTCCATAAACACTACAGATTKTTAAAACTTTTCAAGGAAGTTTAACAGACTATTTCTTTCATAGAAAGGCATTAGTGAGGAAAAGAAACCTGAGCGCATTTACACTTACATATACATATGCAACAAACAAGAACAAAAAAATTTAAAAAAATCTACTGCATCAGCATTCTTAGATTTACCAACCCATCAAGCAAGGTACAGACAAACAGTTTGGTTACAGGCATGGACCCTCTGTTTGCCCCAACACATAAAAGCATGGTTYATTCCTCCAATTATATTTCTATGGAGCTTCAGTTGGATTATTTGAATGACATGCCTTTAGCAAACTAACTGCTGACTTCTTGTAAACTTTAAAAAAAAAAAAGTTATAGGAACAGTTTCTGGGTGCACCAGATTCTTTTAATGTGACAGTYAGGGAAAAGCACAGAAGTTCCTTCTCGAGCAACATTCAGCATTGTGCTTGTGCACTGACCTCTAGTTCACCAAAATCACTGCCCCTTTTTAATTCCAGGTTCAAGAAAAATTGCCAAATCATGCAGATGAAAAGACATATACTGTTACAACCATCTCCCAAACAATCTGTTCTCTTCCATTCCCCACCCCCCCAACATCCTTCCTTCCAGACAAGCGCCTCGCTGGTTCTAACCCGCAGAGCCTGTGTAGCAGGCTTTTTACCATCAAAGCCCAAAAATGGCTGCACTACTTGCTCTGTAAACATCAGCCAGCTAAATCCCAGCGCTTTGAGATAAAGGTGGTAAATGAGAAACACATGCTCCCCCAGCTTCTGGATAGAAACACAAATCATAAATATTTGATGTCTATTAAAATGGAGTAAAGAGAAACTTGCAACAGCTTCTCACTACACATAGCCATCAAAAAAGACACATAACTTTCTTTAAATATTTAATCTTATCACAGGCATTTTCCCCATATTACAGCATGAATTCTAAGTGTCACATTGATTCAAGACATCTTCAAGGGAAAAAGAGAAGCATTTTCTACATGACAAACTTAAATACACTAYAGAACTTGTCTCCTTTACGAGGACTTGAACATAAGCTGTCAACATCTATTTTCATTGGATTTATCCCAGAAATCTGCCATTCAGCTCAAGTGAGTACAGGAATATGATGTTTTACCTCTGCTTTTCCCTGTTAGTTACATTTGTTCATCCATGTTCTAATACACCCAGCACACAGCAAATGTGCAGTGAACTCCTTTATCTCAGGAGCTTCACACTGACAAAGACCCCTGTGCTTGGCACCTCTCTGCAGTTTTAGGATAAGGTGCTTTCCTCCACATACAAAGGCTCCCAAGAAGGACAGCAAACTACAAAAGAAGTAGCTACGCTCAAAATCCCCAACCTTGTTGTAGAGACTGGGGAGGTGTTTCAAATATAAAGGAAAACCCTACATACTAGAGCAAAGGAGCCTTCAAATGCTCCAGTACTTATGCTGATTAAGGACATATTCAGACACGCTCTCACAACACGATTTGAGACGTGACTGCCTCCCACTTTCATTCCTGTGAGTTACCACTCCCTCCACGAGCCACCGTCATGGACTGCACAAACRCTTTCGGTTCCATTCACTGCCAAGACTGACAGATTTCTCACCTAAACCACCCTTCCAGCTGACACAGGCAGTAACTGACAGCTGGCAAGAGCTCAAGTCACAAGTCCCAGTATGCCTGCAGAAGCACATCTGAAGGCATCTGTAGTGGCTGTGTTTATTTTCTCCAGCTCTTCTCAAATGGTAAACGGCATTTCACTCACTGCTTCTACCTCATGCCTCTACTGAGTGTCTCCACATAAAAGGCCACGTGCTTTTATGAGCTGATTTAGGTTTGCACCCTTCTGAGAGGGCAAGCCCTCTTCTTCTCCTAAGAAAACAACATTGTTAAAACRTTACCTACAAACACCACTGAAGTAGAAGTAGCCCAGTGCTTATGCCTTGCAAACAACTTGTCAGAGCTTGAATACAAACAACTTCATCAGTCCCCACACGGCTGTACAAACCTAAGCACCTTATTGTTTAGGTAGARTTAAACCAGGAGGGGATGGTCTGGCACAGCAGACTTCATGAAGCCAGTACTGTCTCAGAAGGCAGSCCCGTTTCATAGCAGCTGCAGTTCCCAGCCACAGACACTTCTACAATCCAAATGGAAAGTTTTTCAGACTAAATTGCCAGGATAGTATCAGAAAAGTGGTTTTCAAGCTAAGATGAGCATATTACATACACCCCAACAAAGTGAGACATGCAGGTAAAGGACATCCCAAGCTTCCAGAGACATGGAACAGTGACACTGAGCATAATCACTAACATGTGTGCCTTAGTGAATAGACTTTTCTCAATAAATGAGTGCACTAGCCAGGATCATGCATTTTTTTTTATAGGCCAGCATATTTTATCTTGCTCACATAAACATTGAAGTAGCTCTTGGTGAGCAGTGAAG
This sequence comes from Malurus melanocephalus, assembly GCF_030028575.1. NCBI lineage: Eukaryota > Metazoa > Chordata > Aves > Passeriformes > Maluridae > Malurus > Malurus melanocephalus. The sequence continues at coordinate 548,569 of NW_026623463.1, forward strand.
AAACAGAGCTTTGCCAACATCCAACAGAAAAGAGACCTGTTTCTATAGCAGTTTACACAATGAATTCCTGAGTTAAGAGCTACACAAGTTCATAATTTTAATAGAAACAGCACTGCGACCAAAAAGCCTCAATAATTTCTTGAGCTTGTCTTTACTGCACATGCACAGCCAACAGCAAAGGAGACATGGATAGCCCAAAGGGAACAAAAATGACCCAACAGAGCTGATAAAATCCTGGCTTAACTTTGCCTCATCTAATTTAACCATATGTTAGCTGAGGCAGTTTTATTGCTAATACATCCCAACAGATCACAGTAAACTTTATTGTATCTTTGTTTACCTTGATCTGCCAATACATTCCTTCTACTTTGCTTTGTCTTCTCTACTTTTACCAAGATTTAAGAAATTATTTTCCACATTACATATTTCACTACTACAATTCCTAACTACTCTAGGATTATCATTGTGCAACTAGAAAACCACAAATTAATAAAAAGTGGTGTGGTTAATGGTACTGGACTTCAATCACTAAGCACATGCTCACCCTATGAGATGCATTGCAAGGAAATACAACAGACAATGCCTATCTGAGAAAACCAACCCCGAGAGGTTAAAGAAAGGGGAGCAGAAAGGRGAGAATTTACAAGCAACACGTAAGCTCAAGAAAATCCTCTAATGTTAYATTAGGAGCTAAGCAAAACTAAATTTAACTATTCGCTTCAACACTAAAGCAGTCTTGCCACATTCTTACTAATAACCATTGCTCAAGAAATGTTGGTGAGAAACAGATGGGCTGGCAGGACCCAGATCTCACTTGTGAAGTAGGGAAGACAGCAATACCTCATTCTGACACACTAAGGAAATGCATTGCAGATAATTCCCTTTAAGCTCGTGTTGAAGGAAAARTATGCTGAAGACAGCACATTTCTCAACACTTGGAAGGGACAGGACAAATCAAAACAAGAAAAGTTGATGTCAGACTTCACAACCATCTGTCTGCAAAACACAGGGAAATCCTGAGATCCCATGGAATTTCATCTCTATTGCTCTTTGCTTAATTAGATTTCTTGGCTCAGCAGGTTTAACAGGAAAACAGCATTCTGACCCAGCATGCTTCATCCAGAGGTACTCCTTAGCTCTCCCCCTCCTCTTTCCTCTAGGAGAGTAAGGTTACACTTGAAACACAAGCTCTTTCTTAAAGATTTTAAACAGGATACACGATTGAGCAACACAGCAGCTAATTAAGAAGAAAAATCTCAACTCTGCAAGTAATTATTTATAACGGCTGAAAGAACAAGCAAGACAGGATGCAGTATGGAAACACACATATTAAATCACTGCAACCTAATAAGAAAGAAACTCTTAATGACCTAAAAAGATTGATTCTGAGRCTGGAGCTTCTAGAAATAAAAAGGTTTTTTCTTGTCTCCATAAACCTAAACTGCCTAATAGCTCAGGCTCCCTCTGGTGTCCTTTTTTTCTGTACAATGCAATGTTTACTGTGAGTCAACAACAGACCTTCAGTACTAAACTGCTGCTTTGCTGGCGACCCAATTAATGCYTGACAAAAGTTCCAGCTGGCTTTCTCTCTCCGCCTGCCTCCCTCCCCCCCTTTTTTTAATTAAAAAAAGAAGGATGCTCGTAGGGCTTCCTTGCTGTACAAAGAGTAACAAAAGCCACCCAGGTAGTCATTCTACACCCATCCATCACAGCTAAACACGATGCCCGCAGAAGGCCTGAAATACCAAGATAAGGCACTGCACTACGCCATCTAGTGTCCTTGGCTCAGTCCTCATCCCATTTCTGCTTTCTGGCTGGTGTCTGTGACACACGACTTTACTTCCTTTGATTTTACTGTGCTGCTGAGCAAAGGTTTTGAGCAAYGTTGTATCAGAGCCAAATTATATCCATCTGTAAAACCAACAGTATTTACCATGAGATCCCTCAGAAACTCAGCAAAACCATCTTAGGCAGAGCATCACCCTTACACACAAGCAGAGATAAAGGTTGCTGTGACTCCCAGTATCCACTCCCCATGGTGCCTTWACCACAATTCTACACTCAATTCCCACTTCCCTGATGTTCTAGTATACAGGGGAGCACATAATGACATATACACCTTAAACATCATTCCAACACTTAAACCTCAGCATCAGCTGCTAGACAGGAACTCTCCAGAATTCCTCCCAAAACAGGAAAGTGCATGAAAAGCAGCAGACTGATGCMAAGACTGCACACAAGTACTGATCCTTTTCCTTGGAGCTCCTGTTAGAAAATTAGGTCATCGAAAGACACAACAGCAGTATGTAAACTGAAAACAAATAAAAACAATCCCTCATGCATCTTTTGAACAACAGGAAATCTTGGAATGAAAACTAATCAAACAATAAAACTTGCCTAATCAAACCCCAAACTTGTATTCRCACAGATCACAACCGATTTTTGTCTGGTTAACGATGGCATTTTAAGCATGAGAGAAAATAATTTCTTGTTTCTGTATCAAAAATGCCTTTTTTTCTTTGAAGAACCTATGTATTATTTTCATTTGTAAAAAATGAACAGCAGGYGCAACAGTTGACTGCTGTGAAGTACTGACATAGTGGTAAGATTTCCCTTTGCCTTTCTGAAATTTGCAGAAAAGCTGAAACCATGTCCAAAGGAAAATTAAAACTTGAAGGAATGAACTTACATGGGGAGAAACTTTTCTTCTCCATACAGAAAAATATGGATGGAATGCAGTTWAAAAAATCTACAATAAATTCATTTTTCATTTTTAACAAAAACTGTAAAATCTTACTAAGGAAAGTCAGTCTTAAAGCAAGAATGCATTAACAATGCCTTCTGACATGAATGCAAGGTGGATACATCAATAAGACTGCATCATAAGACTGGGTTTATTTCCACTAAAAAAAAAAATCCCATGTGACCCACTGACCTAATGCATCACCACTAATCTCAAAATCAAATTTTTATGACCTCCTATTCTGTACATAGGCCTCTTGCTCATGTTTACTCATGCACTGATCACTTGCAAAATTATGAATAGAAGTGAGAGAAGCCTCCTGCATCTTTCTCCTCATGGAAAAGTGTCAATTTTAATCTGTTCAACTCTGAGGAAAAAAAAATAATCTGTAAGATAAACACTTCAATCCTGGTCAACAGAAAGAAGTTATACCCTCTCACATCACTGAACGAGAAATAATGAGAAATACTGCTTACAGGAGAATTTTACCTTGCACCCTGCAYACAGTGTAAGTTAGACTACCTGAGAAAGTATCATTCATGGTTTCTGTTCTCTTTCACTAGAAAAGCAYCAAGCAATGCAGAAAGCCCTTAAAAATTAGGAAAACACCCTGGTGGGGTGTGGGGTCTGCTGGGACAACTTATGGTGGGGAAATCTGCACACATTATTATTATCATACTCAGTACAACAGTTCCAAATTTTTTAGCTATTAAAATAACCCTTTTATATCTTTTGTTATTTCTGACCTAAAACGTGATTAGTGATCAGTCTAAAAGGAATGAGGCATTCAGCTAAGCTGGGGTACCAAATCAAGCATCTGAGAAAACTGCTTCCTTCTCAGCTGATACTTTGCCTTTCATTATAATCTTCTCCTTTATTATGGCCTCTGCACCTCACAGTCTCATGGCTCAAGCATTCTTACACAGATCACTACTGCAGGAGTTTCACAAGGTCAATGGAACAGCAGCAACAGCAAATTCTGTGCTGCTCCTGCCTGTCAGCTGTCATCTAATGATCACACAGAGAAAATACAGTAAAACAAATTCATAGGCCACAAGTCTTACCTTTTTCTTTCTTCTCTCCATCTAGCAATCTCTTCTGGACTATCTAATTTTATTCTTTTAGCACCAGGTGCATGTGCCTAAGAAAAAAGTATTTCACAGGTGTTTAAAATGGGAAGAAGAAACACAAGTTAAAAAAGAAAATATCATTATGTCAGTATTCCACAATGTTTTCATCTCCAGAACTGGTGAGACTGTACACAGAGATGATAAAAAGAACCCATTAAGAAAACCCCATAGTATTTAATGTATTTTTATCCACGGTATTGTCCTAAAACAGATTCTCCTCAGAGGTGATACATTTTCTTTCCAGATGAATGAGAAGTAACCACTACAGAATGAGAAAAGGGGCTATGGTAAAGATGGCACAGACTCGTATTTCGGACACAGAGGGATACCTACATTCTTCCAGTGTATCTGAACAATCTTCTCATGTGCACTGAAACTGCAACCTTCTTCTGTGCACTGCAATATAAGAGGGYGAAGTTAAAACACACCAATTTATACAAATTATAAACAAGCTTTTGAGCACACTTCAAATAAACTCAGTGTTTGTTGCCTGTACAGTTTGTTACACGGGCTGTGTAAGCTAACCAGTTTGCAAAGGTGACTGTAAAAACAGCAAATAGGGATAATGTACTTTGAAACTTAATCTGATTTTAGAATAACCAGTGTGGCCAATGTATCTAATAACTGAGAAGAAAAAAAATTTACCTAAGATAAAAATTTGCAAGACCCTCCAATTGCAAATTTTGATAATTTTCAATTAAAGCTGATTTTAAAAATATTTTCCACATAAAAACTGTACATGCTATACTGAYGTCAATGAATTAATTCCTATGATTTGGCAATACTTCACAAGAAAACAGTTTAAAAGGCTTCAGTAATAAAACCAAAAAATACAACTGACACCTCCCCTATATACAGCATTCAGAAAAATATCCCACTAATACTTGACAAAGCTCTCAAATCTCTTTCCTATGCCTTCTGTTCAAAGAGTGACTTTGTGTCAGGCACAAAGGTAAAAATCAAAGCGTGAATAAAAGAAGCCAAACTCATCAACCTGTTTATGCTGTGAAATATGTTCATCATACTTCTCCTGGTTTTTATAGCCACGGTCACAGGTATCACAATAATGAGAGAAAACTGGCTCTTTTTTCTTTTTGGTCTGCAGGGAAAAAAAAAAAAGAAATAATCTCAAGATTGCAGTTACAAAATACTCCTAATCTTATTTAGTTGTGAAACACTATCAATAGTATTTGTGTTAATAAAGCCATCAGTTATATATTTCAAAAGTTTCAAAGATAAGCTAACATAACATGAAAGTGAAGACCAAATTATTTAATCTTCTRAACCAAGTGCCCTGCATTTAAAGTCTTCCCACTACTACTTTTCAATCAGTTATTGCTTCTGGAAGCACACCAGCCTGCTGGCACAGACTTACTTAGAGCTGTGAGAATTAGGCTAAAGCCCCTACTAAGACAGGCCCTGACTGTTCTCCCATGACAGGTACTTGTTCAGAGGGCAGCACAGCTCGTTCCCTCTCCCACTACACACATCAGGGTCATCTGGCTGKCTGGTCTTGACCATGCAACAGAGAACTCATGTAATTTAGGCAGTCAGGCATCACCACAGTGAGGTGACATAAAGCTGGTTGACATATATCTTTCAACAGGCCCAAGATTTACAAACTGTTATGTCTGCTCTCTGTAAGGGCAAACATGTTAGAGAGGAGAAAGGGATCTCTATAGTGCCTTGGACCAAGTTATTAGACTGACATAATTACAGAATTATTTGGGAGGGAAGGGACCACCCAAGATCATCTGGTTCCAACCCCCCCATCATACAAAGGGACAATCTATCACTAGATCAGGCTGCTCAAACCCCTATCAAATCTAGCCTTCAGCACTTCCAGAGACAGGGCACTCACAGCTTCTCTGTGCAATGTGTGGCAGTATCTCATCCCCTTCGTAGTAAAAAATGTCCTCCTTGTGTCCAGCCTAAATCTACTCTGCTTCAGTTATAAACTATTAGTCCTTGTTCTGTCACAACAGGCCCTAACAGAAAGCCTGTCCCCATCTTTCTCCTAAGTTCACTAAAGTATTGAAAGGATGCTGCAAGGTTCTTCCTGAAGCCTTCCTTTCTCCAGGCTGAACAACCCCAGCTCTCTGTCTTCACAGGAGTGGTGCTCCACCCCCGGATCATTTTCGTGGYCTTTCCCCCGGACCCACTCCAAAGGTGCATGTCCCCTACACACTAGGGACCCCAGTCCATACCTTTGGCTTGTTATTTTCTTCTGGACAACGTTTATTAAATGCAGGCACTKGCTTGCCCTGCCACTTCTGGGAGAAATTACCCTTTCCACCTTCAGAACAGAGAAAAAAAGAGATGAGCCATTCACAGTTACAGCTAACAAAACACCCCTCTCCTACCTCGGTGGGCAGCGAGAAGGGTSTAGGAAAGACCCAAGAGGGAAGAGACGGGGAAATCCTCCAGCCCCAAGGGTTCAGGACAGCCCMGGGGCCTCTGCCTACGTGGGGTGGGAAGAAGCCCATGGGCCCAGGAGACGCCTTCTCCCCGGCCCCTCACCAGCGTGCGGGCCCTGCGGTCGCGCTCCGTAGGCAGGCGGGAACCAGGCGGCGGGCGAGGTGTAGCTGTTTGGGGGAAGGAAGCTCTTGGGCTGCGAGTAGCTGTCCGTAGGAGGGTAGCCCTCGGCGGGCTGGGGGTAGCCCTCRGGCTGCGAGTAGTGGTCGGGCTGGGGGTAGTTCTCTGCTGGAGGGTAGCTCTGGGCAGGCTGGGAGTAGCTGTCGGCGGGAGGGATGCTCTGGGCGGGCTCGGAGTAGCTCTCAGCGGGTTGCGAGTAGGACTCGGCGGGCTCTGAGTAGCTCTTGGGCTGCGAGTAGGGTTCGGCGGCGGCGTAGGTGCTGGGCGGCGGGTGGCTGTCRGGCGGCGGGTACCGGCCGGGCGGCGGGTAGGGCCCGGGGGCAGCCCAGAAACTCGTGTCCCAGGAGGGCGGCGGGCAGAAGAAGGGTGGGGGGATACCCGGCGGAGGCAGCCCGGGCGGGRGCGGCGGGTACCAGGCGAAGGGGTTCATGTCGGGCCCGGAGAGGCCGCTCGGATACGGACCCCGCTCCCGACGCGCTCGCACCACCACGTGGGGCCGTCCGGCGGCGGCCGCTAAACGCGTCACGTCCGGTCCGAGGCACGGGRACCCGGCCGCGCGGGAGTGACGTCATCCGGGAGCGCCGCGGCGGCGGGGGCTGGGGAGAGGGGCGGGTGCGCCATGGCCCGACAGCTCATCGGGCCCGCACTGCCGCCCGGCTTCCTGCGCCGCGCCGAGACCGAGACCGAGACCGAGCCCCAGCCGGCAGAGGACTCCGGGCAGGGTGAGAGCACAGCGATGCGCCGGCGGTGGGATAGCGGGGCTC
>NW_026623463.1:556515-613085 GCF_030028575.1 Malurus melanocephalus
GAACAAACCAAAAGAGCACCCATATGCGATGAAATACTACAGATATGAAACGCTCTTAAACTTCTTTTAGAAAAATACTGCGTTGAGTGGTTTACTTTTTTTCTCGCTGAAGTCTCGCARGTGCTTTGAAGCTTGGCCTCTTCAGTAGCTCCAAGTGTGAAATTAGTGAGTAGAAAAAGAGGAGGCTGGGCCTATGCAGCATGCTTTCCTTTTCCAGAGCAAACTGCTTTTGCTGTGGTTTTCCAGGCAGTGTACCTCAGGGGCTGTGGTCCCTCGCTGCTAAGGTCTCTCTGTTGAGAGCAGTCATGTCAGAAGTGGGATCCCACCGAGACCAGCTGACTGCCAGGTTGGAGCTCAGTTCCCCCCCCCCCCCTTAAACTCTTGCTTGTTCTGTATGAGTAGTATTTCTGGAAGCAGCAYTGTGAGCATTTGCAGTCCTTGTTTTTAATCCAGGTTCAGGCACTAGTACATGTATTCAATTTTTRGCAGTGTGTCAGTGATCATTCAAAAAAAATAAAGAAAAGAAAACAGCTCCAATGGGAATGGTTTGCTTTGCTTCTTTGCTTTTTTAATTTTTAAATCCAGAAGAGGGAGCACTAGGAAAAGGGACAAAGCTGCTGCATTAGTTGACACCATGGCAACATCAAGCTTCAGGTCCAGAGCTCTGCTTTGTGCAGAAACCCTGAGTACACGCTTGTATGAGCTGATGCAACCTGTCCTGGTCAAATCTGTGTTGATGGCTTATTCACTTTCCATCAGCACACTGATGCATGTTGCAAGTATASATACCATGTGTGAATCCACTGAACAAAACAAGTTAAACTTATCATTAGGCCATGGGTTTGTGACATCAGGTGTTTCAGCAGCATCTAGTTTAGGTTACTCAGCCTAGTTTGTCCCAGTGTATATCAGTTCCATGGCATTACAGTTGCACTGGCAACTGATCCAAGATATGCATGGAAGTGTCTGAAGTGGATGAAGGAATTTATTTGCCTTTGGAAACAAACAAACAACCAAAATCCCCAAACCCCAGCTACTGGGAGGTTGTTTTTATAACTTCTACAAACTTTTCCTGACTTTGACTTGCAACAGCTAAGTGTCCCTGCTCACCCCATGAGGCAGACTTCTGCAGTGCAGAGGAAGAAAGGAGAGCAAGGRCTTATTCGTAACACACTTTGCTGTGCAGAACTACAGCTCCATCTGGAGCCCTGCACCTGGAGTGACAGAAATCATGCGGTGGGGCTGCCACAAGCACCTTCTGCACTGCAACAGCTTCTGGGACTTGAGTCAGATGGGCCTAGAATTTGTTCTGTAACAATTTCCCTTGTGTTTTAAGAGATGCTTCACCTTCTAATGCTGAACAGCTTTTCTAGTATTTTTTCTGTTCTGATTGTCTTGCTGATCTTTCAGCTACTCATTGCTTTTCTTTAAGAGCACTTGTTTTTTTATTCTACTTTCATAATTTCTGTCTCCCAACAGCAACAAAGTAGGACTTTGAGCAGCCTGTGGCAGAGAAGGCTCTCAGGCACAAGAGAAGGCTCTCAGACATATGCAAGAAATAGGACAGAGTGATTATGTATRATTATGATTAGATTTATTGCTAATACATTCCTGCTGTGGCCAATCCATCTGGAAGCTGTCTGGAGCCTTGGGAGACCAATTGGCCCAGTCTCCCWCAGTATTTTATACCCTTTTGCAAACTGATGTGCACCACAGTCGGTAGTGAATATCTCAGCCCCTCTGAGCCTCATTCCCACCCCCTCTCTGGATATGGCATCCAGACACTTTCTCCTGCAATATTCACTTGGTGTTCTTGCCATGGGGCAAGCCACGTTGTGCTTGGACTACCTCTGGTATCAGAGAAGTGATGCTAATAATAATTCTATGGCCCTTAATCGGGAACAGGATGAAAGCAAATGGTAGTTGGACAGACTCAAAAGCTTACCCCGGGAAAATCCTTTGCTTTTTTTAGCTTGTCCAACCCATGGGACACACTCATCTCCCAGTTCTTTCACCTCATAACAGTGCATGAAGTTGGCCTAACTATGTTCCTGCTGAAAGAATCGTACTTCCCTTGGCCCATTTTTTTCCCTGCCACTACGCTGTCCTTGTATCAGCAGGAGAGAAGTGCTAAGGAATGGCTAAAAATAACCAGAGATGCAAAAGGTAGTTTTGGCTGATTCAGCATTGAGGCCACATTTGTTACAATATGAATGTGTTGGTGTGATACGTCTGAACTGATCTACCACTGTGCTGGAGAGGGAAGGCCCTGTCTGTCTTTGAGAGCTTCCCAGTGTGTTTTGGATGGTGTGGTAGGTTGCTTAGAATTCCCAAATACAGCAGAAATAACCCTAGCAAAAGAAAACAAAAAGTAGGTTTTAATTTGGTTTTTTAATTGAATTGACTTAATTTTCAGGCAGATGGTCACCAGACCCAGCTCTCTGGAGAAGACAAGTCAGAGAAACATTAGTAGGATGGTCACTTCTAGTAGCTGTGGAACATTCACTACAGTCTCACTTGGTCCTATTTCTCTTCTATTTCCAAAATTTGCTTCTCATACCTTTTTATCCTGTTGTTCTGCTCCGAATTGTTCCGAGCTGTGGTTACTTTGTCCCTTTTCTGTTGCCCCACCATTGCAACATCCAGTTATCCTCCTCACTTCATTCATTTCAGTTTCCTGACTGAAATTTGAGCTCTTCTCTGGTCCTCCTTTCATTTTCACTTTTTCCTGGCTTTTGGKGATTAGATGGCTGATTCGGTCTTGGCTTCCCTCCTCATCCTTTTCTTTTTATGCTCCCAGAATTTATGCTTAGCAATTTCCATTTCTACCTTGCTACTCTTTTTTGTGGCTTCCCAAACCACCCTGATCTGTAGATAAATCGTTGTCTGTGCTGATTGTTAGTCTCAGTCAGTCACATGACCGTATTAATTTTTAATCCCAAGTTTCTTTCCTGTTCATTTCTTTTCATCCCATCCAATGTCTTTTTCTTCCTCRGGCTTTAAATGCCATTTTCCCTTCATTAGTCAGTCTCTGTCTCTATTTTGTTTCTGTTTGTCTTGCTTAGGCTGAAGTTCCATGAACAAACAGTTCTAACAAGAGGGTGCTGGGGTTTTGCAGTTTTATTTTTATGCTTCCTAAGTTCCCTCATCCAGTTTATAGCACAGCCCATGCAAACAGTTTTGCCAATATAAAGGAGGGGWATTGGGATCAAGGTGTGTATGCTAGCTGTGACATTGGACAATATGCCAGTGGGACCAGTCTCCTTCCTTAAATAGTTTTGGTTTTACTGCAAAACAACAACTTCTCTCTTCCTTTCTAGTATCAAACTAATCAAAYTGCGTCTGAGTTTGTTCCTTTCACTTGAAGTCCTTTCCTTTGCATTTAGAGCAAATGAAGTCTGCTTGCATGATGTTAGGGCACTAGGTAGCTGGAGAAAGGAGTTGTGCAGGTTTTGTCTGGGTTTAAAGTGCTTTTTGTCAAGTAGTGCTTTTCATACCAAAACAGGAGATTTCTTGATAGCAGTTTTTATTCCTAATTGTCATTCGTCTGTTTCCTTTCATGTTGAACTTATTTTCCTTTAAAGGCTAGGGTGTTGTGTTTGGGGTTTTTTTGCAGGGAGAGACGTGGTTTGTTGGGTTGTTTTTTCCCTTCTTATTGCTGAAATGGATTTGTACGTCCCAGTTAAAGTCTTTTCCATTAAATCAGGAAACAAAGAAGTGACAGATCTGTTTGGATGCTTTTTCACTAGTGGACTGTCCTTGTTTGTGTCTTGTGCTAAAGATGATTAAAAGCTTTGTGAAGCTCTCTCAAAGGATTCGATTACTGCCTAGCCTTTGTCAGCTAACAATGGAACCATAATCTGCATCAGATTGTATTATGTGCTATCAAAAAGTTGTAGTTCTTTAACTGGAGATGTAATTTCCTGGTACCATTTATCTTTTCATCTGACCTTGACTCTTCATAAAGGGAACAATATCTTTTCCTCACCAAAACACTTCTCTGTCCTGCAGGTCTTGTACTCAGCGCTTGAGGCATTAGGAGGAAGAATGGTTGTCTGTGTCTCAGGATGCTAAATCATCAGTAGAATCAAATTTCCATTTATATGGGAATGTGGGCACTTTGTACGGTGTTTGTGTAAATGGGTGCTGGCCCTGTGTGCGTTTCCCTGGATCTGGGAAGGTCTTTTCTTGGGACCATTGCTGGATTTTGCTTGCTCCAGCTGACTCCTTGTTGATTGAGCTTGTGAGGGTATCTGTGTTAAGGGTCTTATTTGGGGGGCATTTGCTGCTAGGATCAATGGCTAAGCTGCTTCTGGACCCACTGCACAGGCTACTATATCCAAATAAATCTATAAAGATCAGTGTCTGCTGGTGRGCACAGTGCCAGAAACAGCTCAGGCCTGTTAGTGGTGTTAGTGTCTGAATTTTAACTTTGCTGAGATATCCCCACCCTCCTCATTACCCCAGAAGGTGAGGGATTGACTGGAGCATGAGAGCTCCATCCACTGCCTTGGCCTTCTGACAGCAACGATTCTTTGAATTAATTTTCTGATTGTCTAAATCATCCCTTTTTCAGCAGAGTACTTAAATCTGTCCTTGCTGTTTACATTTAGCTGAACTGGGAATAACCTTAATTGCTAAACCATTCCTAAAGCAGGCTGGCAATTAATTTAATACATTATGGTCACAAATTTTCCCATTTAATAATTTATAGCTTCCCATGCTGTGTATGTACAAATGATGTGTTTCTTCACTAGTAAGCTTCAAATGCTTTGTTAAGGTGGTAGTTTCTTTYAAATATGCCACATGCATTGTACATCAATTGTTATATTAAACAGGGCTTTCTAGTCCTGTTCCAGAGATGCTCATGTGGTAATGGATTATGAATGTCCTAAACTAGAACAGTTCAGGACAGGTTTTTCATGGAAATACAGTGCTGAAAGAAGTAACTTCTGGAAGGTTGTTAAGATATCTCCTCTAAATGTAAGAGGGAGCAGTGACTGAATAAATGTAATTCCAAGTAGATATGTGTTTCGGAAATGCTATGATAGATCATACTCATTTGAAACATTTAAAAAGTATCCTTATTAAACCTGGTCTAGTAGAAGGTTCTCTGCCCATGGGAGGGAGATTGGGACTRGATAATCTTTAAACCAATTCAAGCTATTCTGATTTTATGATCCCCAAAAACTCTGGATGTTCAGTTGCAGGCCCAGCACTGCCTCCAGATTACAAAAGCAGCTGTAGCTCAGAATCTCCTGACAGTGATGACAAYTCAGAATCTCTTCCTCTACCCAGAGACACAAACAGAGATTCTGAAGAGGAGACMGAAGGAGATCCAGCACCCAAGTGAGTATGTCCTTGGGTTATTTGTATATTTACATTGTATTGCACATGTGTCTAACTTATGAACAAGGGACAGTGTTGTATTAAAAAAGAAGTATATAAAAAGGTAAACTCTGTACCTGTGTAAAACTTGTTCTGCGTCTTCTTCATGGCCAAGAATGTTCAGCTGACCTGTATGACACTCTGTGGTGGAATTAAGTTACTTGGGGCAATCAAATCTATTTATTTACGTGCTTTATTTTTGTTCTGCAATTTTGCATGTTTATGCTAAGGACAGACACCATTTAGCATGTACATAAGTATTGGTACTGGAGTTTTATGGTTATACCTGGTTTTGGTATACTAGTTCTCTTTGAGAGGCCTAAGAACTGTTTATGGACATGAATTTATGCATTCAGTTTAGTCAGCTCTGATGAAAAAAGCCTAAATGGTTTAGCAAGTAACAGGAATCTCCAGATACTCTCTTTTGTTGTGATGATTGCTCACAATTGCTGTGTTAAGCATTTGTGTATATTTGCTCTCTTGTATGAGAGACGTGAAGGCCATTATGCCRTATTAATGAGTGTTAGAGTAATTAYAACTCACTTTTTTCTTGTTTTCTTATTCAATAGTTTTCCAGCTAATTAGAATTGAACAGGGAACAATACTATTCAAAATGCAGACAGTATATAAAAATGGACAAAGAAATGTGCTGAATTTTAAATTATTTTATKATTAGAAGAGGGTATTTCAACATTATACTAAACTTTCTACAGCAAAAGCATTCCTAATGTTGTTTTTAATTTTATTTTGCGKTTTTTTTAATGTCAGAGCATTTTTGGAGAGTTTATATTCCCAGTTTTTTTAATTGCTTCCAATCATATTGGATCCTTTTGCACAGTTTCCTTGGCAACAGCAGGATATTTAGTATATAAGACCCTATGAAATAATTTAATGTGTTTTTTTCCTTTAAAAAATGTAGATAATTGCTGTGTATGTCAAGGTAATTATTAAGTGAAATCTGTATTTGCAGAAAGCCAAAAAGAATTCCTGAAGATGATGATGACGATGGCTTTTTTGGGCCAGCTCTTCCTCCTGGATTTAAAAAACAGGATGATTCTCCAGAGAGGTAATTAAAATGGAATTATATTCTTTTTTTTTTTCCTTAAAACACAATTTCTTTAGATTAAATATTTTGTGTCACTATTACAGAACACTTCAGTTGTGCACTTCAGATTCAGATAATTAGAGCTAATAGTTTCTCYACCTTCTGAGAACAGGAACTGCATTCCCTTGAAACAGAGCACACAGCCCTCCTAGACCAGGTTGGAAGGAGAGTAAAAGAACTAATGTGAATTTTCTGAGATGCATTTTGGATGTCAAATTTCTTTCATTTCTTTTAATAGCTCTCAGATCAGTGGAGAAAAAGCAAATTGCAGGTACCAGGAGTCATAGTTCTGTAGCTCCTTCTGATCTGTGAGGGAGTAGGGCAGTTACCTTTACCATGTCATTTGCTAATGCATCAAGGATTGTTGTTTATGTGTCTCCAGGTACAAAACTACTCTGAGCAGTGTAGCTTTCTAGAAAAGAGGCTGTCAGATCTAAACAAATAAGCATTATTTATGGTCTCTATCAGGAAGTTTTCCATTTGATTGCTTACAACTGTAAAATACTTCCCCCAAAAAATATTATATGGATTTTCTATACAGAATTCAGCTGTGTCTCACAGCCTTTTAGTCTTTGCATCAATCTGTGCACTTCCTTCTGTAATTTGAAATGATAGTCCATAGTGAAATTGGTTCTTCCAAGGGAATGCTTTGTGATGAAAAGTACAAGAGTCCCTTGATCATTTTTATCTTCCTCAAGGCAATAGGGAGTTGGTAGATAAAGCATACTTGCCTGTCATGTATGAGTTTTCACTTCTAGGAAGGTGACTCAATTTACTGTTGAACTGTGTGTGTAATATGTCATCTCAAAAGTAGTTTCAAAGTTTTTTTTTTTAACTTTGGGTACATTTTTATGATGCTTGGCAGCAGCTAAGAAAATAAGAATTTATGTAACTAAGGTTATTTGGAAGTATCTTCTTTGTGTACATTTGGTTATACTTTGCTCAGTGGTCTCGTTCGGTGCTTTGATGGTCCCAAAAATAACTAATTTTTACTTTTTTTTTCTTTTTTCTTGTGTTCCATATGCACAAAGTATAATTTTAATTATAAAATTTAGCAGGTCATTAAAAATAGTGTGTTCTCTAATAAAGAAAATAAATGCTTGTAGTTTCTAATAGCAGCAGAGGTAGCCTTCTTGCTTTCTTGATTTTTGACATGAATACTCATGGTAAAATGGATGAGGAGGGGRCCATTCACCTAAGAGCTGGACTTTGTGGTCCTTGTGGGTCCCTTCYAAATCAGAMTAYTCTGTTAKTCTGTGGCATTGAGGCAAGAGTCTGCTCAGTATCTGTGAGAGATTACAGCAGTAGAAGGCGCTGGGCACCTGCTCTGTTTTCTTTCCTACCTCATCGTACAATTGCTCCTAGCACGCACTGAGCAAGCCGATCGAGGAGAGCTGTT
This sequence comes from Malurus melanocephalus, assembly GCF_030028575.1. Classification (NCBI taxonomy): domain Eukaryota; kingdom Metazoa; phylum Chordata; class Aves; order Passeriformes; family Maluridae; genus Malurus; species Malurus melanocephalus. Next base: position 564,408 of record NW_026623463.1, read on the forward strand.
TGRCACCCAGCCCGATTCCCTGAATAGGTGGGAGCGGGCGATGCGTGGGAAGAGCCTTGTCTGCCTTCCACCCCCACACACCTGGGAGTCTGGGAGGCGTGTGAGCTGTGCGGGGCGCAGACATGATGCTGCTGTCTCCCTGCTGCATTGCCCTTAGCCTTGAGCAGATTGCCAGCTGACAACTGAGCCATGAATAATTGAAACAAATGCAGGTCATTTGTTTCAGTGTATGGACAGGCTGTTTATTAGTTCTGTGTGACACACTCATTCTTTTAGAAAAGCTTTTATTCTTTAAAGAATATTTTACTCTTTTTTTTTACATCTTTTCCAGACTTGTCAAAGCAATATGTTCATGATGAGGGGCAGCTCATGTGGCAATTTTCAGCTTGTTGAAAATGCTTTGAATCATTACAGCATAAAATATATAYGTGAAAAAAATTCCTTCAGCTTTGAAAATTACATTATTGTTTGTCAATGTTAGACAGAAGTGCAGCACTCATAAGTATTTCTGAAGCGTTCACATGTCAAGGTAATGAGCAAAGGTTATCTTAAAAAAATTACGTTATACATCAGAAGAGTGCTGAAATACCCATCTTGAAACAAGTGTTAGCATGGACTCCCAAGTCCAGCAACAGGAAGATGTTCTTTGCCATATATGAAATGGCAATATTCCTTAAAGTAAAACTTAGCCCACAAGTTACTGAASTTGCCAACCGCAGTAAAATGTGTTTACCAGTTGTTTATTAGTAGTTAAAATAGTACTAGATATATTATCAGAGTTAATATATTGCTAGGMTTTAGATTCAATTCACCTGTTCAGAGACCCTTTGGACATCCAGGAAACTGTCAAGGATCATGGCACCTAGGTACTGCAGAGAAAAGACCAAAGAGACAGAGTTGTTCATGTAGGGGGAAAAAAAAGGATAAGAAATGGCAAGCATGGGAAGGATGAATATTAGCACCACTTTTCTATATCCTCAAAGAGCCTTTGAGCTGTGACAGAATCAAGACAGAGCATTTGAGATTGGTTCTTTTTCACAGGCTACACAGTTACAGCCCACAACAGAGATGTTCATATGTATTCTAGTAGAGAGCTTTTTTTCTACTTTGGTTTAACTGTCTCTCCATGCAAAATGAAAGTATTTGTATACAAAAATAAAAGGTTTTTTTTTTTTTGGCTGTATCTCTATATGTTTAAACTCAATCTCTTTAAATTTAAATGTAAATTTAAAACATGGTCTTAACAAAACAGTAGCCAGGATGGAAGGAAGATAAAACTGCAACAGCTAGGTGTGGGTGAAACTTCAAAATTAACCCAGACTTCTTGCCTGGGTTTARAACCTTACCAGTGTTCTTGTCCTGGCCTGAGCTCATATTTATTGCTCATGTCTGTATATCTGTGGTTAGTTCTTTTGCAAGACTTTCTGGCGTCTACTTCCCCTCTTTACACCCTGACAATAATACCACTATAGCAGGTCTGTACTGATTAGATTATGTGGTATTGAGTAAAGACCATAGTTAGCAAATTCAATTCATATRTTGTTCTGTTTGATAACCTAAAGCTCACAACTGAAGGTCATAATAAACAAAGTCAGCTGTTACTTTGTAAGGATACTGTCACTTGTATGTGTCTACAGGTGACAGTTGTTTGGTTTTTAATTATCTTTTATTAGCTTTAAAGAAAATTGTGTTGGATTATTAAGAGGAACTCGCATACAAAAGATTTTCAATATAGCAAGCGCAGTTTCTTTGAGCACAGTTTGTAGTAGTCTTTTCACCATTGAAGAGATTCTCACCTTCCTGTGTTAGGGAGACAATGGATTTACATTGCCTGTGGAGCTGCTGCACAAAACCAAATCAGTGGAGTTACTTGGAATCACAGAACTTTTCTTCTCTCTTTTCCCCTCCAAGGTAAAATAAAATCAGAGCAGTTCACTGTTTCTGCTTATTGAAGGACGGTGAAACTGAGGTGCAAGACAAGCAGAACAAAATTGGGTGTGTTGATTGAGAAGAAGTGTTTATTTGTCTTGGCACCTTTCATTGCTCTTGAATCTGATAGAGGAAACTAAGGAAGAAAAAAGTGAATTTTCTTGACTACATGCTGCAGCATTCCTAGGTTTTTTGCATGAAAACTGTCTGCACAGGTCCTTCTGGAAAATGGAGACACTCTTACTTGGTTATTTCTATGGTATGTGTGCACAGGGCCACCCTTGGCATGGGGAGGAAGGAAAGTCACACTCCTTATCAATGCTTTATTTTAATTTTTATATTGATCTGTTACATTTCCCCCCCCTCAACTGAAAAATAAAGAGGTTTTTTTTTTCCTGCTGTCAAGGCCCATTATTGGTCCTGCATTACCACCTGGCTTTAGGAAACCTTCAGAGGACACCAGGAGTAGCAGATGTTTCATAGGACCATCTGTTTCATCAGAATCTCATCCCCAGGTTTGTGAAAACAGAAGCCTGTTGTTTTAATACAAGCTATCCGAAATGGTTAAACAAGTTGCAGCCTGAAAGAGACTACTAGACATACTTCCCAGGATAACAGTTTAATTTTGGACCAGAAGTGTCTGGCATATTGTTGCTGGAGTCAAATACTGGAACACAAATAATCCTAAAAAAAAACAAAAACAAAAAGTCTGGCCTGGTTTGTTGTGCTTTTGCTGTTAAATAGATTGTGCACTCACTGAACATAAGCAATCTTGTCATCCTAAACTGCAAGCACAGTAATTCTTCCTAACATTTTTTCATTATTTGTTTTGTTGTGCCATCCTTAACAAACAACATCTTGGCAAAGTTGAAATTTTTAAAGGCATTAAAGAAGTAATGAAATTGTTAGAATGAAAGTATTTACCTGTTTTATTCCTTTGCCGATGGGAGAGCAAAACAATTGAATGTTTTGCACATCTTCACCTCCTTAAAGATGTAATTTTTAAGTAAGTTTATCCAAAAGAAAGTAATCAAGAATGGCATTACAGTGTCRCTGAAATTGTTCTTATCAATTGCAAGGTAATACCTGTAACTGGGAGTGAGGTGGTGCAGGACAGTGTCACTAGCACATCGTTTTGGTTCACAGTTTTTGACTGTTCTGGTCATGTTAGGTGAAAACCAGATAGAAGTTCTGTCGTCTGCAATCCCTGGCTGCAAAATAATGTGTGTGCTACTAAAGGACATTCAGGAATAAAATGTGTGATAAAATACAACTAGAAGTATGGGGAAGATTCAAGTCTTTAAATGTGGGCTTCCAGCCAGACAGGAGGCCATAAGACACCCAAAATGGTGCTGGGTACCGCTGCTTAGGCAACTGAATCTCGTGCTGTGATAAACTGAATGTTAATTCCTTGGGAGAATTAATGGTTATTCTGTTTATTTTTAAAATACTTGCATTTTTATATTTAACTCCCAGACAAAATGGGAGATGCTAGACATACTAGGAAGGAAGGATGCGAAGCTGCTCTGCAACATCACTTTCCTTGGTTAGTATTTACAAAGTATATAATTCTCCAGCCTCCTACAGTGAATGTTGTTGTAATTCATTGTGAAGAATGATTATCTGACATTTCTGAGATACTCATCGTCTCATAACTCCAAATAACAATTAAGCAATTTATCATAGTGACAGATTTCTTGAGGCAGAGATGTCAAAACTGGTYGGCTTTTGTATTTTGCAAACAAAAAGTCTCTTTTCTCATAAATACATCTTCTAGGATCAGCTTTTTTACAGGTATTACAGAACTTACCTTTTTTCTGTTCCTAATAATTATCTCCTTTTTACCCCTTCCTAATAATACTCTTTTTCTTATTTTTGAATATGACTAATTCTCGTTGGCTTTTTAAAAAATTATTTAATTATTTTGTATTCAAGTACATCTTTAGAAGCAGCTTATTCCATGCTGACTCTTCACTTTGCATTAGTGAATATAATGATTCACCACCTTGTGTGTTCTCAAGTAATGCTTTTGTGCTTCCTGGCTGCACAGCCTTGTTATCCTGCTCCCATTGCTTTATCACGCACTGTCAGACTGCCGAGAAATCTTTGCACTTTTGTAGATGTTGGGTACCTTAGCTTTGCTCCCAGGGCACTGTGACATCACCATTTGCTGTTGAGTTTTGCCTCCATCCCCATCTGTACTGTTTGAATTTGGAGGGAGGGACCAGTGAACTTTCTGTACAACCCCTAGCAACTATGACAATTCTTATTGACATCTAGTCCCTTACAAACTTATTTTTATTAGCCCTTCTCCAAATAATTCCTTATAGTGCGATGTCAGAATCATGGAATCATTAAGTTGGAAAAGACCTCCAAGATCATMGAGTCCAACCTTTGACCCATCATCACCTTGTCAACTAGACCATGGCACTAAGGGCCACATCAACTCGTTGCTTGAACACTTCCAGGGATGGTGACTCTACCACCTCTCTGGCAGCCTGTTCCAGTGCTTGACAAGCCTTACAGTGAAGAAATTCTTCCTGAAGGGATCCATAAGGGATCGAAGAAGCAAATGACAGAGCCAAGGGGTTAGAGTTGGAAATACTGTACACCGAGAGGCATAGTACTATGYGTGCCACTGGTACCCCTACCATGCACTTTAATGTTTCTGACATCCTTACAGAATCTGAGCTTGAGACAGTTCTTTCTCAGTGTGAAATTGGGATCCTTGTTGGGGAGATGCATCCAAATGTTGCTGGTGTTGGTAAAGCCCAAAGTATGGAAGTGGTATGCTTGAGTGTTCCAAATTTACACACAGCCACAAAGGCTGTGTGGCTGCGTGGAGAGCAATGTAAAATAGCAGGGCTTTGTGGGCTGCCACTGCCATTACCAGCAGTCTTGTCTCAGATAGGAGATGCTGCTTTTGGCAAAATGGAGACAAAATATCTACTGTAAAGTGTTAGAATAGGTCTAATCTGGAGTTTTTGTCCAGGTTTTTGTTGTGTGGAGATGTATTGCATTAGGTTTTTATGTTCTTCTAGGCAAAATCCTTCTATCCTATAAAGCTAAAGTGTTTCTTGATGCTCTGAGCACTGTGGTTGAAAGAAATGTTTTATTTTTGGAAGGTGACAGATAGTAGTGAGGAAGAAGACAATCTTATAGGCCCAATGCCTGCAGAAGGACCAGTGGAATCTGATGTGACTAAAGACTTCGAACGCAGAGCTCAGAGAATGAAAGAAAAACTTACTTCAGCAGACAGTGTAAGTTGGATTTCTTAATTTCCAATGTTTTGTTGCTGGAGTGTATTTGTCTTTCTATTCACCTGTTTCTGTGTGAGCCCAGTTGCAGTTCTACTTGGGRTGCTAAGTGTTTGCAGACTTTACACAAAGCAAAAAGATCTGTGATTTCTGCTGGAAGCTAAGAGTTTTAGAGAGTAATTTTTGATTATGTTTTTTTTTACTCTTCCCTCCACCCCTTCTTCTTTTGCAAAGGATGAACCAAAGCAAGTTACCAGGGAATCATGGATGACAGAGCTTCCACCTGAGTTGAAAAGCTTTGGATTTGGCCCAAGAACATTCAAGAGAAGAGCTGATGACAAATCAGGTGATAGATCTATTTGGACAGATACTCCAGCTGACAGAGAGAGAAAAGCCAAGGTGAGCATTTATTTATTCATTCAAATACACCTGCAGGCAGTAGGTATTACTGATGTTCTRTGAAAACAAAGATACACCATGGGCCATTCAGTGAAATTTTTTTTTCCAGATTTTCTCTGTAATCAAAATTTGTTAATTCGGGCTTAAAGATAAAAGCAATGAAATAACAATATTAAGTATCATTGGTATTATTTCTGCTCTCCTTTTGCCGTAGTCAGATACTCTCTATCAGCTCACTGACTTTCCAATTAGCATGTGCAGTTTCTTCTTCTGTCAAGCTGAGCAGAAAATACCTGATGTTGTCTATCATGACCTTTACCCTCCAGATTTAATTAAAGTAGATATAGACTTGCTTGCTTTTTACTTCAGACATTCTGATTACTATAGCTTGTGATTTTCTTCTATTCATCAGGAAAGAGAAGAAGCAAAAAAGTCAAGCAGTAAGGATAATGAAGAAATGGTATTGTCTGGTAGAGACAAGAGGCTTATTGAGCAGGTGACTTCATACAATGTACGTGTAATCACAAGATACTTCTCTGCCTGTAATCACAAGATACTTCCTTTAGTTCTTCACTGTTTTCTTCTGGTTCTCATTTCTAGTGCTGCTGGTTTCCATGGTGATGCCACTACGATTTTCCCTTCTAGTGCCCAAACCTACTGCTGTTTTAACACATTAGAGCATTTATCATTGACTTCAACAAGAACAGGATTGGGTCCTCTCCAAAGTGACAGAATTTGGGTTTGTGTATATTGTCTCAGTTTTAGATGTTGCTTTCCTTAAATCAGCCTCACATGAGGACGTGATTGCTGGGACCTTAATTCAAATACTGGCTTGCTTCACCCAATTGCTGACATCCCACATATTTAACTTTTAGGCAAACATGCATTAAACTAAAAGAGGCTTGGTGGGCTAAGCAGGACCACATTAATTAACCTATGCCATTAATTACRTTAACTGCTCATGACAGTAACTGCATTACATGTAGTTTTCTCTGTCTCTACARGAGCAGATAATGTTCACAGCCAGATGTTGATTTCTAGAAATCTGAACTCTGTGTCAAACTCCCTCTCACTTTTCTGTCTGGCAGCCCTGTCCCTCAGAGTGTGGAGACCATTGCCTGTCTTACAGCTGTTGATTGCAGTTCTTCCCTGATGTGTGGCCTGAAGGTTTAAAGATGGCAGTCTTGTCTCTTATTTTGAGAATCATAACTTTGACTTCTTTTACATGTATTGTGTTTATCTGGTGCTTCTCATAATTTATTTGTAGTTCATTGAATCAAATGTCCCTCCTGACTTGGAGACTTGCAAATCCAGAGCTATTAGCATTCTGTCTTAAGGTTCTTCTTTAGTGTCTGTTTCTACCATCACTATGAATATGGTAAAATAATTTTCATGTAAAACTATGGGTTCTTCACTCTACCATTGCCAGAATAAAACATACACAGACCTTTGCTATTTCTAAGATTTGTGGAGTTGTCTCAAAGTTTAAGAACAATGTTTCTTGGGTTGTTTTGTTGTTTTTTTCTTTTTATTAAATCAGTTCTTTTCTGATTTTTTGGTGGTGGGTTGTGGGTTTTTTCTTTTAAAGTTTTTTCCTCTATTCTTTCCTATTTCTTTCTTCACTGACACTTACCAAGGTTATTTTGCTAGAATAGAAGCTTTTATTCTTTAAATAGTTTTTTACAGTTTATTCTTTCCATGCTGATGCCCCATACATTTTCTGRTGCAATTTTGTCAACACTGACACAGTTACATCATTAATAGGTATTGTCTATTCTCTGTTTTCCATGAGAATCTTTTCTTAATTACTGCATAAACTGTTATTTGCACGTGTGATGTAGTGTATGCAAAGGAAGTGAAGGAAAGTCATGAGAAAGCAGAGCTGCTCAAGTTTTGCACTTTTTGAGGCGAGAACTGGTTTGGATACATAAATGCACTGTRTATGAGTAAATGAGGGGCTTCATGGTGTTTGAGAGCTAATCCTGCTCCTGTGTGTAATCAGAAGTTTTGTGTTGTGTTTGGGCCTAGATCACGCTCTTTAAGAAATGCAGCTGAAGTCCTTGACTTGGCAAAACACGTGCTCCAGCTCAAACCTGTGACTTTGGCCTGTGGTCTTTCCATAGATGAGTCAAAATTAGGGGCACACATTAAAAAGCCCACCACAGTGCATGAAAGATGAAAGTGTATCTATTTTGTTCCTGCCCCTAGCAATGACCAAATCCAGATGCTATGGGGTTGTGTACAAGAAACTAGGCCTGTACTTTGAGGTATTTCTTTTGACATGGTGTCTTCATTCTGCCAATAATGGCAGAACAACTTTTCTATTTCTTTTGCATTATCTTTATAATTTATCTGCATTTTCTGCAGAGATTCTACAACATCATGGCTATCTACAACATCATGGCTATCTACGTCAGTGAATTATTAGTATTTTAGCCTAGAAAAGATTGCTCACACTTTCTACTCCATGTATGCTAAATTTATCATTCTATATCCAGTTCCTAAGCTGTCTTCTTTTTCTGGAATTTTTAGCCTTTCTAACTTCAATCTTTCCATTTGGATTTCTATATGTTGTTGATATTCGTTAGTGCATTACTTCCTCTTCCTTCTCCCTTTCTCCAGGAGTCAAAGAGGTCGGAGTCTCTCATGGACATCCATCAGAAAAAGCTGAAGAGCAAAGCATCTGAAGAAAAGAGCAAACCTCAGGAAAGAAGGCCATTTGACCGAGAGCAGGATCTCAAAGTCAATYGGTTTGATGAAGCACAGAAGAAAGCTCTTATAAGAAAATCCAGAGACCTGAATAGTAAATTTGAGCACAGTAAAGGCAATATGTTTTTATAAGATGAAAGCGTTAAGCTTTTTGAAGTAAAGTCAATTAAAGTCTGAATATTCATTTTTGTAAGTATTTTTCTGTAAATATTTGTATGCAAAATAAATATCCTGATGTTTACCTATTTTTCCTTGTCTGTAAATACTCTCTTAGGGAGGATCATCTGTACTAAAACATAACTAGCAAAGGAAAGTTCTCGTATAAAAAAAGATTATATAAATTTGCTACTTTAAAACTTTGATAGGTATATTTTTTGTTAACGTAAAAATAATTGATWAAAATAGGTTTTTAAGGAGTTCTAGATTTGATCTTGCTATTGATTTGGCAGTTTTCCATTTTCTTCTGCCATGCTTAAGATTCTCTTTCTGAGCTTGACCTAAAGGCCATGAAAAAATCCCCTTTAGGTTTGTGTGCAGAACACTGCACAACTGGAGTTCCTGCTGGGGAGTATAACTCAAATGGCAGCTTTTACATTTGTCCAGTGCTTTTATTTCTATGATTTTGTGTCTGTACATAAATACAGATTTATATATATGCAGAATAGTTTCTGTACTATAGCAGGAAGAGTTAGTGGTAGCAGGAGTAATGAAACCTCAAGGTTTTCAGAGTGCGTTKTAAAATGGTACTATATGAGACGACAAAATCTGATTTGAGTTTCAATTTGTCTCAGTTGATGACAGTTGAGAAATTTGATGACAAATTTCTCAATTGTCATCAGAAATCTGTCTTTTTAAGCACATACAATGTGAAAATCAAAACAAAGCTTATTTTCGTTAATTTGCAGAGCAGAACAGCACTTCTGTATCATATTGGAAATAAATCTGACATTTAAAAAAGTCTACAGTCATATTTAGAGTTATTTACCTCTTCTGTGTGTTAGCAGCAGAAAGAGTTGTTAAACCTTGGAATGGGCTGCTCAGGGAGGTGGTGGAGTCACCATCCCTGAAGGTGATCAAGAAACAACTGGACATGACACTGGTGATTAGCCAAAGGTTGGGCTCCATGATCTTAGAGATATTTTCCAATCTGAATCATTCTGTGGCTCTGTGTTACTTATTTAAAATTAGACCTGTACTTTCTCCCTTTGTCTCAGAGAATGTTTAGGATCCTTGTTAAGCAGTTGCTGAAACAATGTAATATATGAAAACAATGTAATATATGAGATGCTGGTTAATTTGTTTAGAAGTACTAAATACTATGGGGTTTGCTGTAGTTTGAAAAAAGTCATGTAATTTGAGAAAAGGAAGCCCTGAGAGATGCTGTCCGGGTTCCTTCATGTTTAATGGAGCAGTGGCCTAACAAGCTCCAGAAATGGATTGTTAAAAACCTGTGTGAGCTTCATGTGCTGAGAAGTCTTGGAAAGTTTCCAACATTGCAAATGAGTGGAATGTATTTAGATATAATTTTTTCAACACAATGTATTTTGCCACTTGCAAAATTTGCTGCCTGAAAAATCTGCTACCTTCAGAAGGAAGAGAGACTGATTTTGTATTATGTTTGCCTTTAATCAGTTATCAGTTTCTGAGCCTTTTGTTTTGAGGTGAGGGGAGGGTTTAAACAAGGGGTATTTAYTTTTCCTCCCCTAAAACAGACTTCTCTTAGTGCCTCATGCTTTTTAACTCAGCAGGCAAGAATCATTAGGCTTCTACTAAGCAAGTATAGATTTCTTAATAGTCTGAGTAAGTATAGATTTCTTAATTGGAAAAGCAGTATTAGAAACGTCTGGGATTTTTTTTAGGCAATTAAAGCCATGACAGGGTGAGCATTGCATGACTAGCTAAATCTTCACAGTTGAGAAAAAGTGATTGCATGAGCAAGTCATACACTTCTTGCTTATTCAAAGTCTGGAACAAGGATGGGGGCTGCTTGTGCAAAGGTTTTGTTGTTATGTGCTCTGTTTTTGTTTTTGTTCTTTGGCTCCTTCTCCTCCTCCAAATGAGCATAGATCATCAGATGTCACAGGTGGCCACACCTTGCCATCCAGCTGGCTTCTGCTATTTGGTCTCTGCCCTGCCTGGCCCCATCATGGTCTCCTGCCCTCACCAGGGCTGTGTGTGAGAGGAGGCTCTGCAGTGTTGCCCGACAGGAGCCGTCTCTAAATGGGAGTGCAGCAGCCCCTTTGCTGTCCTACACTACCCCTCCCTGTGTGGGACACGTGGTTTTAATTAGTGAAGCCTAAACGTGAGCTGGGAACTTAGTTTTGAACCTTCTTTTTTTTCCCTGCCACTCTGAGACAGTGTCTTAAAGACTCGATAATGTCAGTGTTATGARCTTGAGGTGGGGGAATTGGAATTGTTGAGAGGTCATGTTGAGATTTTCATGACTTTGTGTCAATTGTGTGGACCTTCGAACTGGATTAATACCCAAACTCATCTCTGACTCATGCCAAACCATTCCCTCAAATAGTCATTAGAGCAAGCAGTAATTCAGTAATATACAAGCTCTATAAGCTTTTATGGTAAAAGATGAGACATCTACAATTTGGACAAGTTGTAAAGCATTTCTGCTGAAATGTTAGGACGTGATTTTTTCAGAATCTCATTTGAAAAACCAGAATCTATTTCACAGAGAATCTTCACCATAATTACTATGCCATGTTTCTGGTGGCCAGCTCCCAAGACAGATTTAATGTATGCTATTGCTATTCTGCAGCACCAGCCTGTGTCACAGYATACTGATTCCAGGCACATCAGGAAACCCTGTTTTGAAAAAAAAAATGTCAGGGAGGTTTTCCTGGATGTGGAAGATCTACCAGCCTAGATTTTAGCATGCTTGCCTTTGATTTGTGCTGGCATATACATCCTTTATTTATACTGATGTTGAACATTCCTGCTTAAGACTAGGGTCCCCCTCCTGAAATGTTAAATAGGTGTAATTCATAGTATAGTTGATAAAAAGAAGGCTTTTATGCTAGGCATATGATACACTGGGTTTTTAAAAGGAATTTTAAGGAACATTGTACATTAATAACAAAAAAAAAGGAGAACAAAACCAAAAAACAATCGAGTTTGCTGTTAGCAAGGAAAAATTAAAAGCAATAAAGATATTTCAAGAAAACTTACTGATTGTTTTGGATGTGTCTTCAGGACAAATATATTGAGCTACCATGATTTCTCAGCTGGAAAATTTTGTTAGAATATGATACAGTAATACCTGGGTAAAATCTCTATGCTCTTCTAATGTAAGCACCTATTTGTGGAGTTATTTTTTGCTTTTGATGTTGAAGAATGGATATTAGTGGATGCCCTGTGCATATTGCCTTTTCTGTATGAACTGCATTTCCCAAATAATCAACAGCAATAGAAATGTTTTATTTAGGGCTTTGATGGAATCAAGTTGATAGCACCAAGGTGGCATTGTTGAAATAGCTTTCTTCTAGAAAGAGACATTGAAATCAAACATTAATATATTTCTGTCCAATAGGAAAGAGKGATATCCGCATAAAGAAGATTTTAAATGCTCCAGAAGACTCTGAGGGTCCAGGGCTAATTGAGCTTGTCGACTTGTTTTGTTTCTGAAGTGTAAATTAGTTATTTCTGTCCAGCCAATTTCAAATCACGTGTTGATTTACGAGTAATATAGCATTAAAAATCAGAATCTGTGAAAACTTACTGTGCATGCATCCTCAGCATGCGCCACCCCACTTGTGTACAGTGCATATAGTTTCTAAATGCATAATTACCTAATTCTCAAATAAAACACATGTGATTTCTTGTCCTTATGAATTATGTTCAGTGGGTTATATATTGTGGGGAAAAAAACCCAACAAGTTCTGCAGTTGTCTTTCAAACWACATCTAGATTTTTCTCATGTGCTCACAAACAAAGATGTTGTCTTTTTACCTGAGGAACACAATTACAGCTCCCTGTTGTTGTGTACCTCTGAAATGCATCTTCCTGATGCTTCCTGCTCTGGCAGATGAATGGGTAGTGGTGGCACTCAACAGCATGTCACACAAATGTAGCATTTCTGTTCTTTTCAAATATGATATGAAGGCTGAGGTATTACCCATGCAGAGCTGATTTTATCATAGCAGCCACTTCTGGGTCCTTCCAAAGTGGTTGTCACTGCAACAGACACTGGTTCTACTCATCTGTTTTCTTACATCRCTCCTTAAACCAGTAATAAGTCCCATTGCTCTTTGAAATTACACCCATTTTCAATCAGCATGGAAATCAAGCCTTAGATTTAAAAAACAAGCTCTTTCTTTCATTGTGGGAATATAAGGTCTCTAGGAGACAGCAGCACAAACTGTCACTTCAGCAGGAGCAGATGCAGCTGTGACTTCTTCCAAATAATTATTCCAAACATAAATATTCAAAAATAATCCTCATAAACAGATTCAGAGGAAGGCGGGAAAAAAAGAAGTGGCCCAGGCTCTCGGCTGCTTAACATTGCAACCACTTGCTTYACTTCACAGGGCTGTAGCCACTTGTCCTTGCACTTCCAACACCTGGCCAAGAGTTGGACAACTTGGGGTAAATTCCATCTTCCCTCTGTCCTCACCTGTSTCTCCCACTGAGCCTTGCTGGTACCTGGGCACGCAAGCCCGCAGCTCACAGCCCTGCTGCAGCTGCACCTCTCAGCCTCTTGTGCTGCTCGCCAGCCAGTCCAGCATCACTCACACCCACTCAGACCAGAAAGAACACTCTGGTTCAAACCGAATAAAAATAGGTTTCAATGAGAATACAGAACAGATTGGAGTGATCAAGTGCAGGCAGGGCTCAGGCAAGCACATTGGCCTGCCCTTTATATACTCTTTTCCCCACACTTGCTCCTTTCCAATCCACCTCAATTCCTTTCTTTCCCTACTTTTAATCCATTCCCTAACATCCTCAACTAAGTCTTGTGTGTTCCCACAGCCCCTGGAAAGCATTCCTAAACAAGTTGTAGACAATCCCCAAAAAKACTTTTCCTACCACATCCCTCAGTGAGCTTTATCCCCATCACCTTTCAGTAGATACCTCTGGGCGTTTCTCCATGACCCACGAGAGGGTCGTGTGTCTGCTCTGCAGGGCCTCACACACATTGATGCTGAGGCCATGGAAGACAAATGAGTCCTTTCCGCTGCTTGCAGTTTGCTCTTTTCTGTTCAGCCAAGCCCTACTGCTGCATCCCAGTGCAGCACCGCTTCACATCTGGGGTCCCAGAGCACCAGGAGGTGGTAATTCAAAGTGGTGGGTTCCCATCCAGGGAGAAAAGGCACTATGGAAAAACAGCAGCTTCAGGAAGAGGAGACCAGCTGACTGCTGGTGTGTACAAAGCCTGCAGCTGGGGCAAAGCTGTCTAGAGGCCATCAAGGTGTTCCTGCGGTTTCCAAGGTAACGTCCATCTTCTGCCATGCAGGTGAGGCTCAGCCTTTATCATCACGTAAGCAGAATACAAATAATGGATCTGATGTGGAAAACAAAATGCACACAAAATGCCATGTGCTACCCCAGCTGCTCTGCTAGTGATTTTTCATCTTCCACCCTTCTACATCAGCCCGCTGAAGCGAAGTCCCAGGAACAAGGAATTCATCCACTGTAAATGAACCTTCACGACTCGCTGCCAGATGGAAGTCAGCTAATTCAGAGTTACCATAGGTGGCTTTCCAACTGGAGTCATGACTCAAGAGCCCACGGACCTCACCAAGGCACAGCTCTTCGGTGGCCACGCCACACWGGTCTGACTGCTCACTTGAGAGGATCCATCCATTCTCCAGTAGTCATTGGCACCAGCTAGGCTTGGCTATTAGCTCAAAGTCATCCTGKATCTTCTAGGGAAATAAAGGAATGATGGCTTCATCTCTGTTGCAACCACGAGAGAGCTGGGCTGCTRTCACAGAATCAAGTAGCACTTCTTGTATGGAATCACACAGGTCAGGTGCTATTCACCTCTGCAGCACCTGTGACAAAAGCCACTGGGTTTTATTTGCCTCTTCAAAACCAGCATRAGAGAGAAGAAGAGTGAGAGGATGTGCTCACAGTCATATACCAAGTGCAGTACTTTAACTTTTTGGCATATGCATTGTTGTCAACAAAGGGACTTTTGAAGAGCAGAAAAACTTAAGGCCATCACTGAAGATCTTGTGCAGTTCTTCCTGTCATTATCATGCTGTGCACCAGCAGAGAGCCCACACCAAATACCCCAGCTTTCCACAGAGCCCATGGACACACGCCCCAGGTTGTGGCCCAGCTGCTGCTCCTGGTCCAGCATCTTCTCTCCAACACCTTTTCCCAACAGAGACCTCASCAGGGAGAAGGACACAAGTGCCAGRCTGAGCTKTCAGGGGAGAATCCAGCACAAGRCCAGAGCCACAGTGCTGAGGGTCATGGGGGGATATTCTGGAGGAGATTTCTGCTCAGTACTGATACTACAGCAGGAACAAGAGCATGTCAGGAGCCAGAAGGGGATCTGCAATGATACTGAATGCAAACATTGTCTGAAAAACCTGGCAACAGGAGGCCCTTCTTTCCAGGTATTTGCAGCTTTCCTGGAAGCTGACATTATCCACTCCAGGTGTCAGCTCTGATTCCTCCACAAAACTCTGTGTCAGAAAATGTCACATTAGTGACATTTCAGAGCACAAACCCCAGCACAGCCAATATTGAAGAGTTCCTAGCACTGTGTGCTAAAAAGCTCTGGTTTGGAATATGGACTTAAATTTGAGAGGCAAATTTGGGAGTCTTGCTAGCATAAGGAGTATWTTTTTTTTTWTTTTTTAMCCAATATACCCCCAGCTACAAGCTTTTGGCCCTCTCAGGCTACAAATGCTGAGAAGGAATGTGTTGGTGCCTGAGAAGCATCTCCCTGAGACCTACTCTGGCAATGCTGTATCCCAGGCAAGGAGACTGGCTGAGGTCTGCTTCCCCATGCAGGGGCTGCAGCAATGCCAGGATGAGTGGATCTGTGAGCAGGGAACCTGTCCACCCCACAGGGTCAGACTTCTCCATCTGTGTGCCTGAGCTGACCTGTAGGGGACTTGTGRTCTGCTCTCTTGAAGGATATGGAGAGATCCACTATGCCTCGTCCATTTCTGGGATGAAATGATGTATCACCATCAGCTGAGGTAACCAGTGAAGTTTCTGTCCCTGCTCACCAGGATCCTGGAGTGTGAAAGGAGCTGCCTGGTCACCCACCAATCRGTGGTGATTTTCTCTAGCACTCAGAGATGGGCACAGCCCAACAAATTGATACCTCCTGGGACAAGACAAGTGAACTTGTAACCTCTTGTCTGGGTTTAGGCTCACAGAAAAAGCAGGAATCCTGACCAACATCCAAATATCAACAGCAAGTGAGATGATACAGGCAGCTGAGGCATCATCCTATTTTGACTGCTGTACCCCCACAATTAGCATTTGAGTAGCCTTGGTAACAAAGTCATATCAAAAACTCTTCACCAAGAGGAATTCTTGGTTTAGCGGCTAATATGAGACAGTGAAGATCTGCCAAATGTTTGCGAGTTTGAAATGCACTAGGCACAACTTTGCAAAGGCAAAAGAAAGCTTCTTTCTCAGCCTGTCAAAAGACAGAATCTTCAAAAGAGTCACTGTGATGAAATGCCTCCAATACGCAATGTTTCTTACAGTGTAGTTGTTCCATTTCTGATCTTCCAGCCCAGAATCTCAAAGAAAATCCTMCAATATCTTTGTGAGGTAAATCTGGGAATTGTATCTCATCCCTTTTCTGAATACTAATGTTTTAGAACACATTATCATCCTCCTCTCTGCACCTTTCCCAATTATCAATCTCCCAGTGCTCTACACCATGCTACTATTATTCTACAAATTACTTGCATTTCTTTTCCCCCTAGGATATAACCACCAATATCTTTATATTCCATGGGTGCTGTCAGGTGTCTGGCTCAGACACAGGTCTAATTAAACCCAGAACAATTGTTCCCAAGATGCTGTTAATTCTGAAATTCACCTCATCTTTTTTGAGGAGTGCACATGCCCCAAAACTCATTTGCTTTCTTCAGCTATATTAGCTGGCTTCAGAAAAGCTATTGTACCTACATAAAAATCTAAATATTTAAACCTTTGGCTCTTACAATACTGGCATGCCAAAAGCCTTCATAAAGTCTGCAAATAGGAGGTGTAGCATGTGAGTGGGTCTGGTTTCTGAAAAATAGAGGTGTGACACTATGGCATGCTTCACAGAAGATCTTAAATTCTGTTTCACAGGACACTGTGAGGTTTGAGCACTAGCTTAAAATAGGAGTTCACCTTTGAGAAGCAGCATTGATCCATGGCTACAAAGCCCTGTGAAACTCAGACTCAACTCCTTCAGCCCCTGCCTGGAAGAAACACTTCTGTGCTCCTTCAGGAGGCTCCTCTCCGTAAGGGATGCAGCATCTGAGCTGCCCTTTCCCATCTGGAGAATACAGAGTTAATGGTCTTCCTCAGTCCTGGGACGACAGGCTCAGGCTTGGGCACTCCAGGCTGCCATCCCCACCACTGCTTACCCATGGCTGCTTGTGTGTGCTCCTGACCACAGCCAGCATCTCTCCATACAGCCAGCTGCACTGCTCTCCCCTGGGGCTTTGTACATTCACTGTCAACTTACTGCATGAGAAGGATGGTGTGTCCTAATTTCCACATATTTATGTCAGTGTAGTATCTTTAGGCTTTGGTTGAAGCTGGTGGATGGTTTCAAGAGCTAGGGAGGGAACCACTGTCAAGCAGACACACCCACACAAACAGCATGACCCCAAGGCCTCCTTCCCATGGAAAAACAAGCTAAATGCTGTATAGGTATGACATTCAAAGCTTTGTTATAATGCAGAAAAATAGAAGTACAGAAAAAATGGGGTGTGAGCAGCCTTAACTTTGGCTTTCTTTAGTGTTTGGCTACTTGACTTTGCAATGAATTGACTCTTTCAAGGAAGGAATTTTACATGCAATGCAGTACTTCTGTGCAATGACATGTTAACTATGATGGACTCTGTTTAGGTGTGGGAAGATGCCTTATTTTCTGTTTTCCCCTTTTTTACATTTTTCCCCTCACATACACTTACCCACTCAGAGAAGATTCACAAACAAGTGCACAAACATGCAGAGAATCAGGAATGCAAAAGCCATCCACATCCTYGTCCCCATGCTATGGATGACAAGAGGCTGATGAGTCTGATCCTTGAGCCTTGCACAGACAGGCTTATTGAACTTGACAGCACCGTTTGTGTGCAGGGAGATAACTCACTTGAGCAGAGGCTGTGGGATCTGCCCCTACTTGTAGAGCCACTTTCTTCACAGCAAATATTGGCTCTTCAAACAACACTTACGTTTCTATTTTGGGTCACTGTTTACAAGTGCAGACTAACAGCAGTGGAAGAATTGAAATCTGCTACCAGCCAGCACTCTCATGGCACTCTCAAAAGCAGTTTACAGAAATGTCATTACTGGAGAGGATCAGAATGGGCAATTGCTCTAAATACATTAAAAAGATGTCATTAGCTGCCAGAGACTTCACATTTCCTAAGAGGAAGGTGAATATCTGGCACTTTCTCTAGCAGGTTAGAGGAGTAATTACTCGAGTGGAGACTTACACACTGACTCTTATCTTTGACAGGTTGTCAAGGATTTCTGAGACTAGTGAAGTGTTAAAATGTTTTCAAAATATCAGCAAATTTTCTGGTGAAAAGCTGCATGGTTAAGGGTGCTTGACTGAAGCACCTCTTTATGACTGCCAGAAGTAATTTGCAATGCCGCTTAGCAGAGGCAATGGATGGTTTAATATCCAGGCCTTTTGTTCTGCACAGACATGTCAGCTAAGTACACATCGTGCCCAAAGGAAATTGCTACCCATTCTTTGTGCRTTTGCTTCTCCTGATGTGAAATCGCCTGCTACTCCAACAGGCCAGTTCAAATCCCTCATCAAAACTATAATGGTGGTTCAATCAACACTGTTTTACAAGAGGGAAAATTATTTGACTACAAGTGCTCAAAATGGATGTCATGCCAAACTAAGAACTCATCAAGTGGTGAGGACACTTCAGATGACCTGCCTTGATTTTCTAAAGCTGAGTTTTATTGAGCRGTCGTCTCAATGATTTYGTGTTGTTCTCCTTCCTAATATAGSAGTGGGCTCCTTTCTGTWAAGGATTCTGGATGCCTGGGAAACTCATGATGAGCTGGCAGGCACAAGTGACTTCTTGTGTCTGGATTTTACTCAGCAGAAGTACGGATGATATGTCACTGAGATCAGAACAAAAGGGCAAGGAAAACAAGASAGAATTTTAATCTCAGGTCTGCCACTCACCTCTGCACATGGGGAGAAAATGCTTACATATTTCATGTTTTTTCASTTTCAACCCTCTACATGTTGGAAATATGTATAAAAAAGTATTATAGAAAGCGTTATACAGCTGCTAACATAGTATTAATATCTAAGATTAATGATGAGGGAAAAGTTTGTCTGRGCTAAAGGAAGGACTCTAAGTCAGTCAGATGAGATCCAAGCTGAGGAGAAATCAGATTTCATTATTCTTAGCCTTGCTAGAACGACACTTTCTCTTTCTAACCTGCCCCAGAAGTTCTCCTTGTGAACAAAGCAAGTTCAGGTAATTTAACCATCAGGCTGTTAGGGAATTGTTATTGCCTAGCTTAACATGCCAGCAAATCAGGACAAAGSCTATGGCTGGCTTCAAGTCATTGCKGTCTCCACTCTTGATCAAAAGGGTTCTGATCTTCAATGGTAGCCAGGGCCATCAGAGGTGCTGGTGATGCACAGCAGGAACAGCAAGTGTGTGAGTGAGAGGCTCAGCTGTGGCCACAGCTGTTCTTCAGTGATTTTTTGTGAGATGGCTGAGTCAGAGACAGCAATGATAGCAAATCTACAACAGAAAATCAGTAAATTAGAGGCAGAGATATTGAAGGTAGGAAACATGTTGTGGCTCATATTAAGGGTGTTCCCACAAGGATTATGTTCCTTTTGTTGTCTAAGAAATAACTAGATGATACGTTGTGCAGGCTTGAACCAGATCCACAGGGCAAGGCAAGGCAGACAGAGGGGGAAAATTTTCTCAAAAGCTGTGCAGAAAAGCAGTACACTGCTGAGGAGCTCTGAGCCTCAGAGTAAGGAAGGGCAGATTGGGCAAATGCTCTGATAATAAGAAACTGAAAGGATAACATACCCCACATGTGTTTGGGGTAGCACTGACGCTGCACGACAGAAAAGAAGAAGGTGTATGGATAAGAMAAATAATTTAATGGTAAGGCCTTGAAAAAGCTG
The DNA here is from genome assembly GCF_030028575.1 of Malurus melanocephalus. Taxonomy (NCBI): domain Eukaryota; kingdom Metazoa; phylum Chordata; class Aves; order Passeriformes; family Maluridae; genus Malurus; species Malurus melanocephalus. Next base: position 584,037 of record NW_026623463.1, read on the forward strand.
TAACAACCAGAAAGGGAAGTCAAGTAAGGACAACTATGCATGTTAAAAAGGGGGGCAACTAAGTTAATGATACAATGAGGCCCAAGAGCTTGAATTCACAGAAAAGCAATGAGAGCCACTATAAGCCAGAGGCTAGAAAGAGGAAAAACCCTGTGAGCTGTAACGGCTGGCAGAAGTAACAAGATGATGTTTACAATGCTTTTGAAAATATTGTAGGCTCTGAAAGGAAATCTCAGAGCAGTCAGAAATTTCCTATTGCTATTAAAGTTTTTTTCTTCTGGTAACRTTAAGAAAGAGGTTAGCATTCAGCTTTGTTAGAAAAAACTTCAGTGACTCACTCTTAAGAGTATATGAAGTGGAGAGTTGACCTGATCCTGTTGGGACTCCAGAAATGACAAGTGTTTGTGAAATAAGGGTTGAAGTTCAGGAGGGAAATGGACATGTTCTGCAAGCTGCAAGTGCTGATTTGAGGGCTGCTGCTGCCAAATGTTCAGTCTGCGGGAGAAACTGTTCCCAGTGATAAGTCTGCAGTTTTCAGTAAGAAGCCCATCAAAAATATTCTATCAAGAAATAGCCTCTGATGATAATAAATAATCACAGAATCATGGTATTTCTTTYCCCTACTCCCATGTGTCATTTGTCAAAAGATAAAATGAAGCCACATGAGGCCATCAGGGCTATCTGTGGTCTCTGCCCCTCTCATGACTATTTGACACCCACATTCTCATTGAATCTTCTGAAGCTCACTGGTTTTCTGTTTCCCTCAGGTCCTTTTCAGCTTGTTTTGCTCCCACTGACTGAAATGTCATTTCTTTTCTTTTCTTTTTTTTTTTTTTTTTTTTTTTTAAGCCATAACAATTAACTAGAAGGCAAAATTTCAGACCTTATTTAACCTCATCCATCAATAGAAATACAGCAAAATGTGATCCATTTGTAGGACTGTAACACTTCCTACTCATTCTAGTTTATTCATGTCAATTTAGTGGGAAAGCTGTTCATTGTGGCAAAAAAATGCATTTTGCWCTGGTCTGTAATAACATTGTTAGTTTATGCTGCAAGGAGACAAACCACTCTTGCACAATCTTATTTATTAGATCATTAGCACTGTTTTAGAGAAGTGCCAACAATCGGCACATAGGGAAAAAAGAGAGCTGTCAGCAAAGGCCATTAGGTGGAAAAGCTTTGGAGGGAACCCGCAGGCAGCACACAGCAGTAATGAAGCAGACATGTTTGATGTCTCCAGTTAATTATCTCATTGAGAGTTTGTTGTGAGGGGCTGCTGAGGCTGAGCTGCGACCAGATGCAAGGGTGGGACACAAGACTGGACGCAAACGCATGTGGTTCTTTTCTTTTAATGACAGCACTCACATCTGTGGCATTGAAGGGTCCCAGAGTGATCACTTCTGAAGGAGTGACACCCACAAATCAGATGCCTTTGTTGCATTGATATGCACACACAATCTCAAAATTATATACACTTGCCTATGCTTTAGTGTGGCAGCCTTGCYGACAGAAGTGTCCTGCTTTTCTTTAGGAGCCTTGCAGATTTGTTCATCTGGTCACTAATGTTGTTTTTGCTTAGTTTAGTCACACAGCCTTCTCCCAGTCTCATTGGGAAGCTCCCTCTGCAAAACAATAGTTCATTAGGAGATAATTTATGCATCAATAACATACCTTGGTGACTGTGCATTGTCTATACCTACAAAATAATGGCAATAGCAGTAGCATAGAGTCAAGTTTGTTTAATTATAACAYGAGGGAAATAAACCATTGAAAACAATTTTTTTTGGTAGCTGAACAGAAAATGCTCTGCAYCAATTCATTAGTGGAAAGTCCAGGAGAGGAGCAACTGTAGATGCTGCTGACCTTTTGTGCTGAGGTAGTACCTCACCAGAGAAAAGGATCAGAAAAAATGTAAAGGAGTGCAGGAGAACAGGTAACACTCAATTCTATGTAACCTACAATGAAAAGGCACTTTAAAAAGCAGCAAGTTGCTGAGAGCTCACATTAACCATTGTACTATTACTAGGCTTGAAATGTGGTATGCTTAAAGCTGCTTCTTGAGAGACACTGGTGAAAAAGGCTAGATAATAATTTTTTTATGCTTGAGAGGCACAAAAAGTACTTTGATTTTAAGACATAAAACCAATTTTATGGTCATTTTAAAAGAAATTAATTTAAATTAGGTTCAAACCAAGTATCTCTGAAATTCTCTGTCAAGTGTTTTCTTCCTATAAAAAAAAAAAAAATTAATTGGCAGCTGTGACTTTCAATTCTCTCTTTCCCCTCCTCCCTTTCCCTGATAGGGTGAGAATCCTAACAAGCAAGAGTCCAAGGTGCCCACAGTCAGATTTACTGCACTCTGTTAATGTGATGGAAAGCAAGGTATGGGCTGGAACTGGAAGYAGAGGTGCAGTGCTACTACCCTGAAAATTAAGTGTTCTCCAATACGGAGCATACAGAAAACCGTATGGCTGTAAATATATAGAAAGAATTAAAATGATTAATTAATGAATGAAGGCTGCGCTCCGTTCCAAACTGGGTTTTTGTGTTGTGTTTTATGGCAGAAGTGCCATGTTGAGAATTTCATACTGCCTAGAATTGTACTGAAATAGGAGCTCAGCCCTGAGCTCGATRTTTTCCCACTCCCTGCCACAGAACAGCTTGGAGTAAACAAGTCTGTTATTAACATGTTGCTCAAAAGCTGTTTGAAAACACAAAGCCTCCAACATATATTTTTTGCTTTAAAAAGACACACTGAGAATGCTTTGCTGCCTCAGGAAATAGATAGGCAGCTTGATGGCCCACACCCTGTTTTGGGAATAAGTTACAGAATTTCTTTTCTCTTATTCCAAAATGAATCATCATTTTCTGCCCAGATGTTATTTTCCTTTTTGCAGATTATTTCTTCTCTTTTTTCCAGTTTACACAGACCAACTGCACGGCAAGCAAGAGACTAATGCATCACAGTTGAAGATGGCAAAAGTTTGCCTTCCTCTTACTCAAGCAGTTCAAACATTAATGGTAGTTTTGAGATTTAATTCTTGCACCCTTGTGAGTCCATGAGTTCTTTGCTGGCAGCAAATTCAGATATTCCAAAGATGGGAGAGATCTTCGCAGACTGGYGGAGCTCTGCGGATGCTGTGTGGTGCTTGTTACAGAGTAGGACAAGCAACTCTGTAACAATCTCCCTCCATCTATTTTCCTCTTCCAACATCATCTCCCTCTCACCTTAATTCGTTGATGAGGATATTGGCTGACAGGAATGAAGAAAGTTAGAGCATTAGCTGCTGGTGGAAGAGTCTTCCTGGCTCAGTGCTCCCAAATCCAAGTCAACTTCTGCAGGAGTTTTCCCCTGTGCCTCACAGCAGATCTCAGCCCTAGCTCCAGACCCAAATATTTTGACCCTCTGGAGGCCCAGCACAGCTCCTGTGAACACAGCTGAGCTCAGGGACTGTCCAGATGTGGGCAGCGCTCAGTTCCTCCAGCACATGGAAACCTCTCTGACAGTGTCCATCACTGACATCTTTGGGACCACCAGCTCCCAGGAGCACAAATTCCCTAATTCTTGCTGGGCTTTGAGGAAAGCACGACATCCCAATGGCAAAACTCCCATCAGCTTCACCAGGACAGCATCAGACCTTTTGCACCTTCTGCTGTGCTGGTTTTCACCCAGCACTATCAGTCTGGGTAGTAGCCTGCTCCTAAAACAGATGAAAAGCAACTTTGTGTGGCTGCTGATGAGGATGCTGACCCTTTATCTCACCCCGAGTTGGACAAGGGGAAAATAAAGAGACCAAATTTGTGYAATTTGGTCACCTCTCTTCTCAGACATCTGTTTCCAAGCAAGCAAGAAGAAAATGGGTGACTAACACACAGCTCTGCAGCTCAGGAGCCAGCCCCTGGATCCTCCTCCGTGGCAATAAATGTGTCCCTGGCAAACACTAAGCTGAGATTTTAAATGAGGAATTAATGAAAATGCACTCYTTTTCCTGCTTGTTGTCCCTTTAAATTCAGTTTCCATGGAAACAGGTATGGAAAGGCTGCCTGGAGGAAGCCAGAAGGGATCTCTGGCTGGSCGCCTTTCCCTCTGGGTTGCCAGCTGAACAGCCCCAATTGTCAGGCTTTTACAGAGGTTTTTTGCTATTGTCATTCACTCCTGGAATGCGAGTGATGATTCCTCATGGATTCTCTCTCTAGGGAGTCCTGAGGTGGCCAGCCACGCTCCTGTCACCTGCTGCTGGGCTCCTTGCAAGGGGAGCTCCTCTGCTCCYACGGCCCATCCGCTGGAGCACAGGCTCATCTGAACCCACACAACGCTGCTTTGCTGCAAATGTCCCCCGTGTTGGAAACTTCCATTCCAGAGCTTTTTCTTTTTGAAATGTGGTGGTAGGTGTGATCTGAGCGCACAGGCTGAGCTGGGAGCTGTGGCAGAAGGACAGCCTTGCTGTTAATTCAGTGCTTCTCCTAGGGGAACATTTGAGGTCCATCCTGGAGCCCAGCTTGCAGCCCTGGGGTTCCCAGCACAAGGCAGACACAGACCAGTTGGAGCAGGTCTGTGAGATTTGGGTCAGGCTGAGAAATTTGGGGTTGTTCAGCTTGGAGAAGCAAAAGCCTCAGGGAGACCTTATTGTGGCCTTTCAGTACATTAGAGGGGCTTACAGGAAACTTGGAGAGACACTTTTTACCCAGGGCCTGTAAGTGAAAGGACAAGGTACAATGTTTTTAATCTTCAGGAGGGTAGATTTAGACTGGACATCAGAAGGAAATGTTTTTATATGAGGGTAGTGAGATATTGTCCACTGAATTTGTGGATGCCAYATCCCTACAAGTGTTCAAGGCCATATTGAATGGAACTCTGTGCAACTTGGTCTAGTGGAAGGTGTCCCTGCCCAGGGCAGGGGGTATGGAACAGGATGGTCTTTAAAGTCCCTTTCAATCCAAACTGTGCCATGATTCTATAAGCAGGATCCAAAGCAGACTATAAAGTGATGGTATTTGCCTGTGCAGATCCATGCTTTTTCCAGGTGAACAAAACCAAAGGGTCTTACACCTACAATATTTGGGGGTGGCACAGTCCCAGTAAATGTTGATGGTCTTACAACTGTTAAGATGCATCCAGTTCCACTTCTATTAGAATTTGAGGAGATGCCTCTGCTGTGTCTGTGAAAGGYTGTCTTAAAGAAAGCAGAATTTTCAGAGGAAGTTGACTAACAGTATAAGAACTATCCACCCTCCCATCTGAGTTCTGCAGACAAACACAGTTCCAATGGCAAAACAGAAGCAATTTTTAAATGCAATTAATCCTAATCAGAATAGTTCAGTGTTAGATGGTTTTGMTTCAGATATGCATAAAAGCATTTTCTTCCTTGGTTACTTTGACGCTTGTCTGTAATTAGAAAGGCAAAAAATTATATCTGACATATAATGCTGAGACCATTTTTTGTTAGCCAGATGAGCAATTTCTTGCACATTGTACCAGAAAAAACCCTCTGCTTGCTGCTGGTACAGTCTCAGATGGAGTAAGACCTTCACTGTTGAGCACCCAGACTTCAAATAGGATATAAACTTGTACTGTAGGGAATTTAGAGAGCAACAGACATAATCAGAGGTCTAGAAAATATGACCWATGAGATAGAATTGAGCAAACTGAAGTAATTTAGTAGAAGTGGAGGGAAAGGATAAAATAAAATTGCAGAGAGGAAGATAATATAATGTTTTCTGTGTAACAGAATCAAAGAATCATAGAGTAGTTTCCAGTCATTGGATTGGAAGGCACCTTAAAGATCATCTAATTCCAACACTCATGGACAGGGACACGTCCTACTAGGCCAGGTTATTGAGAACCCCATCAAACTTGCGCTGAACAGTGTCAAGGATTTCTCTGGATCACAATTTCTCAGGACAATCTGTGCCAGTGTCTCCAGTGCTCATGTCTTTCTTGTGCCCACAATGCACAGAAGACAAATAACAAGTTTAAACTGCAAAAGGGAAAAACTTTTCCAGGGATGGGACAGTAATAAAATAAGGGCTTAATTTTTCTAAGCCAAATACCCTCATCTTAAAGTAGGATGGACAGGCACTTTCTCCCTCCCAACACAGAACATTTTTTGTGTCCAAGATGCCATCCTCTCTTTGGACAGCCTGTTCCAACACTTTCTCATGAGTTCCCTTTCTGGAAAACTAAGCTTAGTTCTTTACTTTTTATTCCCAGTAAACGATKCACCAGCTGTGTATTCCTCACTTTCATGGCCTTGGGGCACACAGTGATGCTCTGACCCCTTTCCTGGGAGCTGCTCCTCCACCCACCATTTCCCWCCCACACAGAAGAGCACAGTCGTGGTAAGTGACTCCTCTCTCCAGGCTGCTCTTCCAGTTCCCCTAGATTATTTGCATGCTGCTGTCTTTATTCAGCATGCTGGGATAACTCTTCTGGAACAGGGAGGGAATAACTTTCTGCTCTGCTCTGTGCTGGTGCTGTCTCACTTKGAGTCCTGTGYGCAGTTTTGGGTGCCACAATATAAAAAAGACATTAAGATGTTAGGGAGTATCCCAAGGAGGGCAACGAGGGTGGTGAAGGGCCTTGAGGGGAAGCCRTATGAGGAGAGGCTGAGGTCACTTGGACTGCTCAGCCTGGAGGAGACKGAGGGGAGATCTTATTGCAGTTACAGCTTCCTCCTGAGGGGAAGGGAAGGGCCAGGCACGATCTGGTGTTCTCTGTGATGAACAGTGACAGGACCCGAGGGAATGGCCTGAAGTTGTGTCAGAGGAGGTTTAGGCTGGATATTAGGAAAAGGCTCTTCCCCCAGAGGTTGTCGGGCACTGGCACAGGCTCCCCAGGGGAGTGGTCTTTGGACAGCCTGTTCCAACACTTTCTCATGAGTTCCCTTTCTGGAAAACTAAGCTTAGTTCTTTACTTTTTATTCCCAGTAAACGATCAAGCTTGATCAAGAAGCATTTGGACAATGCTCTCAGGCACACGATGTGACACTTGGGGACGTGCTGTGCAGTGTCGGGAGTTGAACTCGATGATCCCTATGGGTGCCTTCGAACCCAGCGCACTCTGAGACACTGGAATTTCCTGCGGCCACCGAGACTCGCCCCTTCCCGCGGCCCGCCAGGGCGGGGACTCGAACCCGCGGCCCCGGCGCTGCGAGGGCCCGCCCCAGCGTGCAGTGCGAGCGGAGGAGGTTTGTCCCTCGCGGGCTGCCGTGTGCCGGGCGCGCTGTGGTGCCGCGCTGATCGCCTGCTCGCCCCGTCCGCCGCCCGGCCCGGCCCGGCCGCCGCCATGAGCGACAAGGGCGAGCTGGACCTCACCGGCGCCAAGCAGAACACGGGCATGTGGCTGGTGAAGGTGAGGAGCCGCCGCCGCGCCCGGGCCCGGCCCAGCGCGGCCTGCTGCAGCCGGGTCCCTCCGCTCGTCCCCGCCCCGCCGTGCCCGGGGTGGGCGCGGTGAGRTCGGGGTTGCCGCGCCAGGCTCGCCCTGTGGCCCGAGATAGGCACTGTGACTGTTCCCTTTCTCGGGAACAGCGCGGGCCTGGGCCCGGGTACCTGCCCAGTAAAGGAGACACCGCAGGCAAAGTTGGGCTACGGGAAGTTGTCATAGAACTAGAATGTTGAGGGGTTGGAATAAACTTTAAAGATCATCCAGTCCCGGTCCCCCTTGCGGTGGGCAGGGACATCTCCCACTAGCCCAGGTTGCTCAAGGCCTTATCCGGTCTGGCTTTGAATATTTCCGGGGATGGGGCATCCWCAACCTCCCCGGGCAACCTGCGCGAATGTCTCACCACCCTCACAGTAAAACAGCTCCTCCTTCTCCTTGCTAGTGGTTTGTGACGAGCGACAAATACGGCAATGTAACTTTCATTTCTCCAAAACTTTGAGAGTTGGGGAAAGTTTTGAGAGTGCCTAGATTTATGTCCTCATGAAAAAAACCTCCAAATCCAGCAAGGAAAGTGAACGCCAGTGTCTAGTCATTACAGCTCCTTTTGGTGCTAGACAAATACAGCTGTAGTGGAGGGGCTGTGAAAAGGTAGGGAGGGTGTCAAATCAAATCTGTTTGGTTGCAAGGCCATGCTCTAGTTCTGGTGCCACCACTAAYGAGGCCAGCACTGCTCTGTTCTCCAGAGTGTCTTGCTATCAAGACRTTTTGGCTGGTTCTTCTGTCAACAGCAAGCACTGCTTCAAAAAGAGGAGACTGGAAGCCAATGGGRGACCATATGCCCTGCCTGTTTTGAGTCTCCTCTASGTGTGTTCATCTTTTTCTAGACCTKTATTTATTCTGTCTTGGGAGAAACGGTTGCTTCCTCCCGTTCCTCCTTTAGGAATAGGTTCAGACCATTGGCTTGAAAGAACCTGTGGGGTCAGAGTGGTACCCAAATASTGGTCCTGGGTGATTAGGCGGGGTGTAACACTATCATACTTCAACTTACCAAAACTTCAGACTGTGGCCCTTAAAAATTGGTGGGTATTTCAGACTTGCTTTGCTCTTCAGAATTTTTGGTGTCAGTTCTGTTCTGACACCTGAGTGTCTGGTGTCCCAAAACCACGATAAACACTGTGCCGTGCTCTTATTGTGGTAGCTTTTTCAGGGCACTGTGAATGAATGCTGACAGCATTCAGAAAGCTGCAGAAATAGATCATGACATGCTGAGTGACAGGATGATAAAATGCAGATTAAATTAAAAGTTGAAGGATCTAATCTGGCGTGCATAGAGAAAAACTATCCTAATTATATGTACACAGCAATTGGGTTTCTGCTGGTTGTTGTCATTCGGGAGGAATGTTTTTTTCAGTACATGGGGATAACTCTGTAAGTGTCATGTCACATGAGCAGAGTCAGCATTGCACATGATTACAAAAGATACAGAAAACAAGAGAGAAATTATTATGGTAACGTCTTGACTCTATCTGGAATGCTCTTTAGCTGTGGTGTCGTCCCCCTTGCTGTGGAAAGTGTGGAGTGGACCTGAAAACAGGATAGAGGAGAGCACCAGCGATGGTCTTGGCAACAAGGAATGATGGCTGTGTCAGGAACTCATACATTGTTACCTTTTAGGCTGGCAAGAGGATTAATTTGGAAATCTTGTACAGATRTGAAGCAATGAGTAATGCCATGGGTGGAAGGAAGAAGTGAATAGGCAAAGGTGRTTAGGACAGAGTCAGTTCAAGTACAAGAATTAGAGGTGTGTCAGATTAATTTATTGATGGGGCTTGGAGCAAACAAAGCAAGTACCATTTTGCACAATATGTAGTTACATTATGGAACTTCCTGCAATAAGTTGTGAATGTCCAAACTTCACTGAAGCTCAAATGCCATTAGTCAAATTCAGGCAAGAAAATTGAATAGAGGGTTTAAAAATTAATATGCTGCCATACTCCATGTCTACTAAAACATCTTAGAAATTGCTGGGGAAATCTGCTTTCTTCATATGTTCTCCTGTTCTTCCTGACGTAACTGCCATTGGCTTCATTTGGAGATAGGACACTGAACTTGCTTGTCCTTTAGTCTGATACCGTTTGGTGTTTCCTGCAACAAGGAATATTCAGGCACGTGAGCTTACAGCTGCTGCTGCTCTTTTTAATGAGAAGATAGGACTGAAAGGAAAGCCTAAATATTACTTTTCCAAGTAAATATTAATGTAATCCTTTGTGCACCTTTTCTGAACTTACATCTGTCTTCTTGTATATTAATGATAATAAAAGAAGATTGAAAAGGTGCTGACACTGATAGACCTTAACATGGGATATGCAGGATTTTATCCTTTGATTTCCTTCAGACTTGAACTTGGCAACATCCACTCCAGTCAGTAGGACTTCCAACACACTCAGAGGCAAGACAGTGCATAGTTAGAACCTGCGCTTTTTATCTTCAGTAGCTAGGATAACGAGGTTGAATTTATCCCTCCTTTGAGGGAGAGAGCATTCAGTTCTGATGGAATAAAAAACCTGGCTTATTTGATTTCCTTTTAGCATGCATTGTGCTAGCACAGGAAGTGTTCCAGAGAGACTACTTAACAGGCAATAAAAAAATGTAGTGATGAGTGTTTTAGAAGCATGAGCAGTAAAAGGAGGCACCATAAAGAGAGTGAGTTGCTTCTGTACAAATCCAGAAAGAACTGGATTTTTATTTCTGTGTTTTCCATGAAAGCTGAGGTTGAGAAATAGTAAGAACTTTTGGTCATGTACTTGTGGTAAAGTGAAACCCACTTAGTGTTCGCCATTAGAACATTCTTGTTCTGTGTGTATTGGTCAGGTTGTTTTTTTTTATTTAATCTGCTGCATTGCTCTATAGCTAGGAAGATGATACCTTTATTTATTTAGTTTTTGTAAGTTCAAAGAAAAATTAAAATATGGAACCTGACATCAGCCTTAGTTTCTCTTGTATGTACTGCAAATGGATTGCTAGATAGAGAAATAATTAATCTAATTTCTTACAGTAAAGTGGAGGTAGTTTAGTTTGATACAGATAGGGSTTGCTTGTGTGTTTCCTTCTAAAGGTGGGTAGGAAGCTGTGCCCAAGCTGGAAGGTGAGTGGTCCAGGGGCCCTTGTGTCGKACACTGCCTGCTGGGTGCCTCGTATACTGCAGCCTGGGCCGTTGTGTGATGTGAGTAGTGAGAGAACAGCAGTGGGAAGAGGTTTAGAAGTGATGCTCCTTAGTACATCAGATTTGTTCTAGCGATTAAATTGTATTTTTTCTTTTTTGGAATGAAGGATGTCCTTACCTACCAATCCCAGAAAAAAGGCCACTTGTCTTGAAAGGGTGCGTTCAGTAGCCTTTCAGTATGGCAGGCACTGTGTCCGCAGGTCACTTTTTCTGTAGGTATGTATTTTTCAAAATCCTGCTGTGGGGTCTTTGAAAATTCTGCCCTGTAAAAACAGGTTGCTCTTTTTTTTCTGTGTGTGCTTTCAAGGAGTGTTAAGACTTTGAAAACTGACTGTTTTCCATAAGTTAATCTTTTATTATGCTGAAGTTAAAAGAAAGGGGAAAAATGAGATGTCTACAGCATTTAARACTTTATTTCATTTTTCCTCATWGTTTACATCATTAGCATGTGGTTTTGTGAGTAACACCTGGTTCAATCTGAAGTACTTATAAGTAGCTGGAAGTAATCCTTTAATGACCGTCCTTCAAACCCTTTGTCTTTCTCTGTGTAACCCTTGATTGCAGATAGGCTAGCAGATAGAAAGATGATTAGATGCACTCTTTGAGACTTTACCCTGCAGCTGAAAAACTGATCTACAACCTCTTAATCTGACTAAAATCCCAATCTGAATGTATTATATAGCAAATCAAGGATTTTAACACTGAGAGCCCTTCACTCCTTGTCCACTCATAGTATATGTGTATCTACCTTATTAGCTGGCAGTATAAATACAGATTAGGTGCAAGCACATAGTAATATTTCTGTTGAGTCAGCTGGGACACGTCATAGTGTTTATCTTAACTTTAGGGAGAAAACAATATCTGATCTGGCATGGAATCTGCTGTAGAAGATTACCACTTTGAAAACTGAAGAAATAGATATCAAGAGATTGTGCCAGYTCATGGCTTTCTGTTGTGCTTTTGTGGTATTTTTCACCAAAATTGTCTGAACTTTATGGGAACCTGGACTGCCATTTAGTTTGTCTGGGCAGTTGGAGGACATCTGGAGTTTGTAGTTATTCTACATGTACTTCGTGGGGTACTGTGAGTCTACAGGTAAGTGCTAACTAAGCACCAGTCCCAAAATATCTTCTCGAATTCTTGAAGAAAAGGTAAATGCAAARATAGTATTAATTTAATTTGAGCTTTAGGAAGTTAAGAGGTTGCTCTTTGTCCGCAATTTCTTGAAACAGGCTCTTTTTCTCCTTAGCTCACTTAGTTTTACTCTGTGCAAGACAAAAATCAGGCTTCAAAGTGTTTCTTTGCTGCTTGAAACAGCAAATGCCCCAGGCATAGTTTGGTGCATTTACCTTTCTTGCTGGCTGTGCCTCGCACTATTTTTGTCCGTGGGCACAGATGCTGTGGACTGTGTGAGCCAGGACAAACTTTCTGTGCCAGTAAAGCAAATGGTTGTAAAGTTCTGAAGGGTGCCCTGCCTCCCAGAGGCCCTTATTGTCCATTTTGAGCCCAGGTTACCTGATGTTGCAAATACTACAGCCTTTGGTACTGAAGGAATTTGTGTATAGGTGAGTTAACATCACTGCAGCAGCTTTTAATCCTCAGGTTACATAGGTCTTATTCCTGTCCTTGGACTAACCACKGCTTTGTGCAGCTGTTCAGGAAAATGGGTTGAGGAGCTGCTTTGCTTGTTTCACTTGCTGAAAATAAAATCAGGACAGCAAAACATGGAAGTCACCCATACCTCTTAGCTAGATCAGTCTGCTCTTTCTGTATGCTGACCAGCTGCACAAAGACTTTGCCCAGTGCAGTGAAGAACTGGAATGAGTGATGGGAGGCAGATTTGCCTAGGCTGGTTCTGCTGTTGAAGGAGTAAAATCTGGTGGCAGTAGGCTGTGATCTGCTGCATAGTGTGTCTGAAGTTCCCAAAGTCTTAAGCCTTCCCTTTCCAGCAATTACAAATCAGTAATTTCCTGACTTCACATCACTGTGATTGGTTGGCTGATTTTTTTTTTTTTACCAGAGAATGATAATTTCTAATGAATATTTAAAAGTATAGTTTTACTGGATAAAATATTGAGACTCCTTGGTTTAAGAACATGATGCTAATCTTTTTCTGCCTTTCATGATTGGATAGTAGTATTTGAGATTCAAGTTATTTTAAGATATTTCTCCCATTTGAGACTCTACATTGGCATTATTTTTGTGCTACATTATTCTCTTTTCTCTGTTCTCCCTAACAGAATATATATACATATATGTATGTATGTCTATGTATGTGTGTATGTATATGTATATGTGTATAACAGCTCGAGCAGTGGGCTTGCATGAGCCTCATAAAGATCAACAAGGCCAAGCACAAGGTGCTGCACCTGGGTTAGGGCATCCCCCAGTATCAGTGCAAGGGGACAGCAGATGGAACGGGGAGCAGCTCTGAGGACAAGGACTTGGGGCTACTGATAGATGAGAGGCTGAGCATGACCCGGCAATGTGCACTTACAGCCCAGWAAGCCAAATGTGTCCTGGGCTGCAAACAAAAGCAGCATGGGCAGCATGTCAGCAGAGGATTTTTGCCCCTCTTCTTCTCTCTGGTGAGACTCCACCTGGAGTGCTGTGTCCTGCTCTGGGGCCTCCAGCATAAGAAGGATGTAGACCTGCTGGAGCAGATGCAGAGGTGGCCATCAAGATGATGAGAGAGCTGGAGCACCTCTTTTATGAAGACGGATTGTGAGCTGGATCTACTCAGTCTGGAGGGGAAAAGGCTTCAGGGAGGCCTTATAGCTACCTTCCAGTGCCTCAAGGGGGCTGATGAGAAAGATGGGGAAAGACTTTTTAGTATGGCCTGTAGCAGTTGGAGGAATGGTTTTAGATGAAAGGAGGGTGGATTTATACTAGACGTAGGGAGGAAATGTTTTATGATGAGGGTGGTGAGGCACTGGCACCGGTTGTCYAGAGAAGTTGCAGAAGCATCATCCCTGGAAACATGCAAGGTCAGGTTGGATGGAACTCTAGAGCAAACCCATCTAGTTGCAGATGTCCTTGCTTGTTGCAGGGGGTTTGGACTAGATGACCATTAAGGCCCTTTCCAACCAAAACTGTCTGTGGCTCTCTATTGTCTGCTCTATTTAGGTAATACTTTCTGAAGGGGTAAAAGCATTTAATGTCATATACAATTTGTATAGAATTTTAAAATCTGTTTTTCTTGAAATCTGTTGTCTTTTCTTAGGTCCCCAAATACTTGTCACAACAGTGGAGTAAAGCTTCAGGAAGAGGTGAAGTGGGAAAACTAAGGATTGTCAAGTAAGCCTTTTTCTGTACATTTAATGGTTGCATTTCTTAGAAGAAGTTACCTGCAGTAAAATAARAATGTGTTGCACCTGTTGTAACACATAATCCTATTCCTTGCCAACAGTGTGCATATTTCTCTGGTACATGAGCAGTATTTGCTTGCTCAGTGATTAGGAATATAAATTGTCCAAATTTTACTGGGGAGTCGCTCTGTCCYATTGCATGATGTTTGATTTCCTAGCTTTAGAGAATCCTAACTGCAGAATTTTATTTTATTTACATGTGTTATTTTTCTGCTCCTGTTCTCACATGCTGATTTTTCCCATTTATTCTTGGGCATCAGCATGACAAAAAGTTTAGCAGCTCGGGAGTAAAGATTAATAACAAAATTAGAATTTGAATTTGCTTTTTTATCAGGAAAGCTGAACTTGAGAAATTAGGCTATGGAAACTTTGTTAATCATTATTTTAATATTTACGGATTTATTAAATATTACATATTTTCTCTTTCAGGAATCAAGGACGAACAGAAGTAAGTAATTGCTAAAGTTTATATTTTGAATTCTAAAAATGGTGCTGGTTTCTAATGTCACATACTTTTTGTTATGCCTCTAGTGAAGTGTTATACCATAGAAYAGGGAGGAGGGAATTCTGTTGGTAGCTGTGTCTGTAGATGCATGAGGTCTCTTTGTTCCCTCACTTTGTTTACCCATCTGAAAGCAGCAGTCATAGTAGTGACCTTCTCTTCAAACATTTTGAGATATGTTAGTACAARAGGCTAAGGAGAGTGCACAGGAAAAGCACACAGTGCTGGTCTGAAGTATCCCTCTTCGAGTTCCTGGCTGTGGCCTGTGTCTAGGGATTCTGATTATCCAGTCCCCCTTTCCTTAGCTTTTGCATTGAGCATACAGTGTAAACATGGCAAAATATTCTGGTTTGTATGCAATCCAGAAATCCTAGACTAATAACACTCCTTGTGGTACTTCACTTTTCCTGGAACTCAGCAGGCTGTGTGAAACATTTTTAAGCACTCATGCTGAGCAATGGCTGAAAACCTATTATGCRTTATATTTTAATATGTAAAATCAAATTATTCTCTGACTTCAGAACGAAGTAAGTTACAATTTTTTAAAAGTTCAGTAAATTTTATTAAGTACATGAAAGCTTTGAATTCTGTATTTCAACAAGATATCARTATGGAAGGACTCTTATGTCACTGTGTTTTTGAAGTAGAAATGTGCTATACTACGTGTGCTTTCTCTCTTTTTGCTTTCCCATAACTTGTGAAACAGTGTAATTGGATGTGTTTAGTAACACTGTGGCAWTTGTGACTGTTAGGTGTCATTTACTTTGAATGAAGAGCTTGCAAGCATCAATGATATTGGAGGAAAGCCTGCTTCAGTCAGTGCACCWAGGGAACATCCATTTCTTCTGCAAAGTGTGGGAGGACAGACCTTAACGGTGTTCACAGAAACTTCAGTAGGTAAGTTAGAATTAAAGTTGTTATGATTCSAATATGTCTGGTTTCAATAAATTCAGTGCTGTTAAAGACAGACTCAGAAGCAGGGTTTGGCTGTTTTGTTGTTTTCTGTGTAGATAACACTTGTAATTTTTTTGTGTCTGTCTGTTTTTTTTTGTGTGATTGAGCAACTGATTTAAGTTCTCCAGGGTTATCATGTACATTTCAGCTCTGGGTCTGCTGAAGAGAACAGAGAGMGCATGGAATGCAATACAGAGTGCAGTACATTGTGTACATTCTCCTTTAGGGTTTTTACTGAAAAAAAAAGTTTTCGTGTTCCCCTGTATTTTTTGTATGAACTAGTACTTGGTTTTTTTTTTCTCCTTGAATTTGTCTCTGCTGGAAATATAGTTTTATAAGAATGCTGKTTTTTCCTCTGTCCATTTTAAAAATTTAATCAGTTAAAAATATTGCATTTCTTAGCAACTAGAAAATGTTTTTTGAGGACCATGGATCTACCAAGTAGAAGTTAATTATATTAACTGGGAGCAAAGGATGGTTAGTGGCATGAAAAATGATTKCAATGCAGCACTGAATAAGCATAGACCCTGTCAAAATTGTTTTTGCTTGAGACTGGCAAGCATAACATGCAGTCAGTGAGTTTTCCTGGATCTGATTTAAATGCAAAGGGGCTAAAATCTTTTGCTGTTGCGTGTAAGTTGATGTTGACAGTACAATCAAAAATATACTTTATTGTGCTCTTCTTGCCTGATTTTTTTTTGCTTTTAAGAACGAATATGACACAAATTCTAGTCAGATTTCTTACAGGCACCATGTTTCTGAAGTCACATTCATGTGCTTAAATGTGTAGATATGTTTTGAGCTTCACGTTCAATGTCAACAAATTTCAAAGTGAACTATGGCTAGCGTGAAAGCAGGTGTCTGAAGAGTGGACTGTAAGGATGTCCCAATTGAAAAAATGGCTGCTATTCTATTTGATACCAGAAAATTCCCATGGAAAAAAACCACTATATTGACCATGGAAGAACACTCAATAAAAACTTACACATTTTTTCATGTCAGTCAATTCATAGTAAGGCAGTCATAGGAAATTGAAATTCATTCATTCTTATATTCACAGACCAGTATTTGTCTTGATATTATAATTAACATATTTTTTTCTGAAAAGCATCTTGTTTCTTTTCCTTTTTTAAACTGCACCACGTAATACCAGCAATATGTTGGTTTGAACCTTGGGACTGGTTCAACTGTATGGYATGGAACTGCAGATGCCATGCGTTTGGAATGGTGCAATTGAAGAAACTATACAGATGAAATATGGATGAAAATGTGCTTCATGCACTATTGCTCTCAAACAAAACCCTTCTTGAGGACTGACTTATAATGGGACAATTGGCATATAGCAGTTGGGTTTGTTTTGTACAGGGTGGGTTTTTTATTGATTGTGRGTTTGTGATTTGTTCCGTCTTCCACCCTTTCTTCCGAGCACACTGAATGCACTAAGATCTATTCTCTGTGTAGTCCTTCCTTGGGATCCTTATGTTGTAGTGACTGTATTTTTGATGACCTTTCTGAAATACATGGTGATCTTGGAAGATGCTGTAGGGAGTTTACGTATTCTGGATAATTCAGCATTTAACCTTGACTCATCAGGTCTCTTAGAGCAAGCAAAGAAGATCAAATTTGACAAGTAATTTAATATTTTCTTCATTGTGTAATTTCTAGTCTTCTGAATGGATTTTCTGTTGGTTTTGTTTTGCTTCTTAAATGAACTTGCTTCTACTATTTGTAGTATTGGAAGAATCCKTTAGTTTTTTCACTGTAAACATCTGCATCTATGGTGGTCTCATATTAATGGGCAGCAGTAGGCTCTTCTGAGGCTTATGAATTGCAGTTTCTTGCCATTGCTCTTCTTCAGTGTGTATCTTGAGCTAATATAAAGCAGGATAAAGTGGCTCTCATCCCAGATACTGTTAAAAATGTGGCCTAAGCTGGCTTTCACACCTGCTGCATCTTTCGTATGGATTAACTCTGGGGTTTTTCCCATTTCTTTTTGTCCACTTTTCTATATTTTGACATAGCCCCAGTGAATAATAAATACTCAGTACTCTGAAAGTACTGAAACTCTGGTAGTTGCAAAGTCTCCTTACTTCCTTTGCATGGCTGTTGCMCGAGTGAGATATTGCATTGTCTTCATTGCTGGGCAGATCACTGAGGCTTGTGGTGGCGTTTCTGAACAGGAGTGTAGCTAAGCTGTGGGAAGCATGGCTTCCGTCATGTCTGCAGAGGGATCCAAAGTACACTTGTCTCTTGCTGTCTAGGTCTTGCTGTCTAGGCTGGTTTTGGTATTATTTCTGCATTAAATAGGAACTACATTCTGTTCCATAAACATCACCATATGTACATCAACAGTTGCTATGCAACAAGGCTATTTGTGCTTCCAGTCATTTTATCTTATCTTTGTCATCAGCTATCATAGCTGTAATTTTTTTGGCGGGTGAAAAGCAGAGGATTTTGCATATATTTTAATGTGTCTTATTGAACAAAATTATTCTTATATGCATATAGCTAGAAACTATCTAGGGGCAATTCGTGTGCCTGATACATAGGGTTTGGTTGAAATTGTTACCTGAGCAGACACTCGAACATAAAACACTCTAAAATTGTAACCTGGCAGACACTCTTAACATAAGAGAATGCTGTAATTTAACAGTTTCTTTCTTGGTTGAATGAATGGGAAGATACTTTTGTTAAACATTTATCAGCAAAGTTTTCTGATTGTGTTTTCTGATTATCATTTTTCTGATATGCTTAATTTTTCTGCCAGTTTAGGTTTCTGGATCTTAATATAAATAAAAAATGCAGCTTTGTTAGAGATAATGATAAAAGTTTCATACTGAGCTTTTGGAAAAATATGCTACTAATATGACTTGTGAAAACACAGACTTTGGCAGTCAGTTGTGTCCCAGACTGTAAAGGACTGATGGGTGGAGGAGAAGATTTTACACTGTAGACACAAATAAAGTATAAGATATTTCTGTAAAGTTGGATGAGATGATTCATTTTATTTAAATTTTGAATATATCTTCACAACTCCCCCTTCATAAGTGGGATTGCCGTAATGTCTATTTTCGTGTCTTTAAATTCCCTTCCATCTTACTGAAAGTAAAAACTGTTCAGAGAATTCCATTGACATAACACATACCAGAGCTTTGCTTCTGAGCAGCATTCATGCGTGGATTSTCATACTGTTTCATGCTTCACAGAACATTGCTGGCTTTTAATATTTTGTTTTTCTTCAGTTTCCTGAGCCTTCTCTCCTTCAGAAATTCAATTAATGACATTCAATTTTTTTTGTKTTCTTGTTCATTAATACATGCAAATCTGCCTATATACCCTAAAACAGCTTATTTCTTCCCACATTCCGTGAAAATTCTCCCATTGTTTTGAATTGTTGTTTTTTTTTCCTTTGAACAGCTTCTCATATATGAAAGGACCTTTTCTGAGTTTGTACRTGAATCACACCATATAACATACAACGTGCAATTTTATTTCAGTGAAAATGAATATTCAGTGGTTTTTTATTCTCTATTTTATATTTATGTATTTTTAAATATCAGCTGTATCCAGCCATTAAAGAAATGTGAGGGGGAAAACCCTAATGAAAATTTTTCATTAAACCCCAATAAAAAATTTTCATTAACTGCTTTAATTAAATTAATTCTTTAATTACGCTTATTTATTTTCAGTTAAGTATATTGTGCTCAGAATCTTGATGCCTTGTAATACTATTTCCAATTTTATTAGGTAAATGTYTGAATACTCAAATTCCTCATCAAACTCCTATTTAGAAATTAAACACCCTTGCTGTTCTGCTGTCTTAGTGCAGCCTGCTTACGAGTTTGTTATGTACCTGTCTACTTTTAACAGTGCTTTCCAATTGTCTCTGCTAAGGCTGTCACTTAAACTCGTATTCCAGTCTCCAGAATRTTTTGGGATCTAGCCTAATGCTTCTTTGTTCTATTATGTACTTCAGTCTTTTCTGGACTGTTAGCAGAAGCAGAAAACCTATCAGCAGCTTCATGATCAAAATAAATAGAAATAACAGCTGCCTATCAAATCCATGGCATTTATGCAAATTTCCAAATATWTTTGAGGATAATAAAGATGAAACCCTTGATCAGAAGAGGATAATTTGTGGCTCAAGCTAGTTTTATTGACAGACATCATTTTGATGGCTCAGAATTTTGTGTGTATTATTGTGACATGCAGTCCATTTGGAAAACAATTGCAGTTGCTTATATCACGCCCCTTCTCCATCTCAAAAAAAAGGGAAATTATTTAACTACTTCATATGCTTGTTGGAGGATTAGAAAAATATTGTGAAGCAGATTCAGCAGGCTGGCAGGGATARGCTAATTTTATTTTCATTTCTGTTATTAAAATTATAGACTCTTTGTTCCTGTACGAATTTAATATGGTCTGTTAGAATGGGCTCAGTGTGATTGGAATAGTCTTTTTGCCTACTTCATTGACTTAAATACTTCCCTTTTTTTCAGTCTCACTGATGTACATGTAAAAAACCAACACCCCATCACCACAACAGCAAAAACTCACTAACAACAAAAAACCCAACCAACCAACCAACCAACCCCAATCTGTTGATGTTTATCAGTGACATTTATCAACTCTTGCATATTAGGCTAAGCACCAGTAGTCTGCATTAATAAAATATATTAAGTAGACATAGTACAACTTCCTTTACCTTCTTCATTATATTAGTACTGAGAAGATTTTTAAAGCAGAGACTTGTGCYGTAATCATAACAAATCAGAGTTGTCTGATGATGAGGAAGAAAAAGGCCRCTTTTTTGCAAGACTTGAATTTTATCGGGCTTTTTTTCTTTGCCATTGAGGACAGATTCTGTTGACACATACAAACATAGCTCTCCCTGTAGACGTGATGTACTTTTATCGTTATTTGAATCAGAGATGCTCTTAGCATGTTCAAATGTGATGTCTTTGGCAATAGTTTTGGCGGGGTAGCTTTGCTCTTGCATTGAAACTGAGTTAAAAATTGAACAGCTTTAAGTCCAGTTGCATCTCACTTCTCAGTCCAGATAGGCATTCGTATCTTTACATATTTGTATGTTTTTCATTACATCCTCTCTGCTTCTTGTATGTACACTGAATGCTTTCATCATTAAGTTGCAGTTAAGTTAGGGTGTTGGTTGGTCATTTATTTTACATTATGCTGGAAATGTGCTACATGTGCACAAAAAATAACATCAGCAAGAAAATACATGCTTTTTTGCCATCAGGCTAACCTGGATGCATGTATGAAGTGGCAGGGATCTTTACTGATTTTGTGAATGCTCAAAGCTGGGAAGGGGCCATATAATGATGGTTTCTCATAGACAAAGCAAGTGTCTTCAGCTGCTAAGACTAATGACAGCCACCTGGTGTAAAGAAAGAAGGGGCTGTAAGGTACTGGGTTTTATGTTTCCATT
The DNA here is from genome assembly GCF_030028575.1 of Malurus melanocephalus. Taxonomy (NCBI): domain Eukaryota; kingdom Metazoa; phylum Chordata; class Aves; order Passeriformes; family Maluridae; genus Malurus; species Malurus melanocephalus. The sequence goes on from NW_026623463.1 coordinate 604,917, forward strand.
TAGTACCCAGGCTCTCAAGTCATCTCAGTGAGAAAAGAGGGACAGAAGCCTTCAAAGCCATCAAGAATCAGTGGCAAGAAAAAGGTTTTCTGRAATAATTCTGTTTCCAGTTCCTTTAATACCCAGCCTGTAAATGGCAGAAATTATCAACCTAACTGAACTCGAAAATTACTCTCTGAGTTYGAGCGGTAATTCACTCTTGCCTGTAAGTAAATAGCCTGTAATGACAGCTGTAACTTGTCTGAGTTGAAAGCAAAGAACAAGTATGTTTTACCATTTCTAAMTGTGTTTCAGGGAAGTGAAAATGCTCTTTTTATTTTCTGCTTCAGAGGATGTGTGAAAAGGAGAAATATGAGAGGAACAGTCAAGTATAAGATTGACAAATTATTGTAGGGGTTTAATTTTGTAGGTCTGGTTTATAGGTTACAACTCAAATTACCACAATACATCTACTGGCTGCCATTTCTTGAAGTGTGGGATTGGAATTTCTTGCAGAAARATGTTTCTGAATCTGACTCTGCCATTCAGAGTGATAATTTTTTGCAAGTTGCTTTGGAACACTGTATTTGTTTCTCTTTCATACATACTTATGATTCTCTGCTGCGTGGTACAGGAGATGTTTCTGATTATATGAATTTGTTTTACTTGACAAGTACACATACTTGACAAAAAGTACCAGTGGTCTATAGTGCCATTTGAGGACATAGAGAGGAAAAAGCTTAAAGAAATAAATTTCTCCATGGCCTGTAGAAAGGGTAGAGAAGAGGTTGATCAAGGTCAAAAATTTACCTAATGCCAATTAAGAGCATTCTTTTACAGAATCTGGGTTATTTTTGTAATATACAAAAATATTTGTTTGTGTAGACTGACCAGTGAGTTAAGTGAATAATGTACATTGTTTGAGCATAATCCTATGACTAATTATGTATAAATGTGTAACTTTGTTCTCGCAGAGCTCAGTCAGATGTGTAATAGAGCTCTTTATTTCAGTTGTGAGCTTGGACACTAGAGGACTTTTCTTTTTGGTTACTCCTGGTAGTAAATTATTTCTCAGAAGGTAAATTTATAAACATTAAACAAGTCCAGTGTTTATGATTTTATCATAATTTATTGTTCTTTACTTTGCAACCCAATTTTTAGATATAATTTCAAATGATCAACACAGAAACATTATGATTCCTTTTCTGTTTATTTTTTTTCCAGAAAACCAATCAGAAGAAAAATCAGAAAGTGGCAGTGCGGGTGAGTATARACATTTTCTTTGAAGCACTTCAGAAATTACTTATGACTACAGCTTTTCTGTTATGCTTCTTAAGAAATTGGTAGATTTTTTTATGAAGTGTCTTTTTTGTTATATTTAGTAGAATATCATTACATTAAAAAATAACTTAATGAACTGTTTTTCTGCTGTGACCAAAGGTTTAAATCATTACTGTTTTTTATTTAAAAGAAGGGGAATAAAATGATGAAGGAGAGATTTAGAAATGTAATGTTCTTTGGAATGTTGTTTTAGATTTTTTAATATATTCCTCAACTTTTTGTTTTGTTTTGGYTTGTTGTCTGTCTTTCTTTAGTTTGAATTCTTTTATTTTGATTGGAAAGATCTGTTGTTATTTGATCACAACTACATAAACTAAGAAGACATAAAAATAGTTCATAGAAAGTAGGATTATTTTGATGCACACAGATTAAATAGTATTGGGACTGGAGTGGCATTTGTAAGTSGTAATGGCACAGATGTGAGATGGCTCCTGTGAAAGATGTGAAAGACTTTCAAACCCCTACTTTTCTTAAAAACATTTCCTAAACGTAAGTCTAATACTAATGGGTGTTTAAAATGTCTTCTTGAAAGTACTTTTGGGACACTTAAATGTGGAGGCTTTTTCTGGTATCTGACTTCTTTGAATTGCATTCAGCATCAATATTGTCAAAAATGTATAGTTTCTGTCTGGCTAGAAGTAGGGGTTGGTTTTGTTTCCTCTGGYAGGGGATTTTTTGTTAAATGGAGATTACCCCTATTACACTGGCCTAAGCACTTCAGAAGACTGCTGTTAGGAGTGTTATAGTCTGCAGACTTGTACTGAGTCCAAGGTGTGTTTTATAGCTTGCAATTCTTCTCAGTTACTAGGTAAAACCTGTTCACTCTGATTCTTTCTCAGTYGTGGTGGGGTTTAAGATAAGTTAAATCTTATCTTGAATGAACTTACTTCCTWGAGATTAGTATTTTATACCACTTGAAAACAGATTCATTGCTGTGTGATGTCTCATGTAAATCAGATGTTGAGTTTTTAACTGGTAAGATGAATCAGAATTTTGATACTTCCATTTAGTTGGGTTTTTAGCTGTTGGGTTGTGCCCTTGGTTTTGCTTGGCTTTTGTGGCTTATTTTGTTTTGGTTTGTGTTTGAATGGTTGAATTGTCTGTGCTTCACTCTTGGTGCCTCCTCCTTGTTCTGTGAATGTTGTGTAAGATGGCCACGTGCTTAGTTGTTTGTATTTTTGCTTCGACCAGAAGAATGAACTATTGCATGCTGTGGGCTGTTTAAATATGCTGACAAGACAAATGCTAAACCCATTTGATGGAATCTAACTGGTTGTGGATTCACTTTCTGAGTGATGGTAGTTAGTTACCCTGGAGCATATAAAGGAGGACTCCCAGTGATCAGTTACACTATTTGCTTACTTACTTTTTTTTTCTCAAAATCATTGTGGAACTGAGATGACCTTTTCCAAACTACCTCTCAAGTAATTCAGGTTATTTAGTGCTTAATTTTTCTGTTAATCTACTGTATCTTGGCCTACATCAAGTACTTTTGAGGCAAGGGTGGTGTCTCTTGTGTATTAATTTAGCATGTTAGCATAACAAGATCCTTTTGGGTATACTGTAGTAAAAATATGTAAGGTTTACTCATATTTAGTAAGTAAAGAAAGTAAATGGGATATGACATTCCGAAATTATTTGGTTTACTTGCTTAAAAAATTTTTACATTGATGAGGTGCTGTCAAACTTTAGGATTTATTATATTGTAAATCATTAGTATTATGTATGACATTTTTAATCACATTTTTTTGTGGGGATAGTTGTAAACCACTTAAAAAAGGCATGATAGTACCAGTGTTGCTATTCTACATCATACTATTTGAGAGAGACGGTGTGATCCTGGATCAGACCAAAGGTCATCTTGCTGGTGTCCTGCCCGCAGTGGTGGTTGATAGTAGATGCCTTGAGATGAGTGTAAGAACAGTGTAGAAGCACAATGGTATCTTCCCAAAATACTTACTGTAGAATGATAGAAYAGTTTGGTTTGAAAGRGACCTTTAAAGCTCACCTAGTCCAGTCACCCTGCAATGAGCAGGGGCATCTTCAACTAAAACAGGTGGCTCAGACCATTGTCCAACCTGACCTGGAACATTTCCAGAGCTGGGGCACCTGCCATCTCTCTGGGTAACCTGTTCCAGCTTCTTCTAGCCTTTAATGATTCACAGCTCAGGGAGTTCCAGAACCAGAAGCGATGTTTTACTTAACAGGACCTCATGGATTTTCCTTTTATGAAGTGTCACTGTTGGTTGAACCCATGTAAATCATTAGTATCTATAATATCTCAAATGGTGGTTACAGTCAAAATATTCAGGAATAAAGACATACATGAAACAAGTTTACTTATACTAAATTTGAGTTTCTATTGAATTTTATWATTTTGGATCACTTTTTCCATACAGAAATCCTATTTGTTTAGAGCTTATGATGAGCGGTGCTTGGTGATTCAACCAGTGTTGTTTAGTGCCTGAAGGCTGATTTATGCTAAAAGTGAAAGAAGTGTAGCAAATTGCACACTCAGATAAAGGAAAAGAGAAATGAGGATTGTCTTTACTTGGTTCTATATGAGGATGAGCAAGCGATTTAAATCCAAATATGTGTATGTAGCTCTTGTTTGTTTATGGCGTTGCTTGCACCTACCTGTAAGTGCTGTCAGTGGCRACAGAAGCTGTGAAAACCGAGCATTTGTGCCAATATGAAGTGTGACCTGCTCCCCCCAATAAAAATACTCAGAAGCTRCTGCTCTGAGCCTGTGTAGTCTGCTGAGAATTATATAGTAAAGAAATGCATTCTCATGTAAGAGCAAATGCACTGGTGTAAGTGCATTACATGGACGTTGCATGGGCAACAACTGAGTATATAATGTTGCCTAAGCTTGGACCATGTAGACAGACAGTGTAGGGTGAACTTAGTATTAAAATGTTACCAATTTTAACTTTAGACATGAATACACAATACTTGAACTGTTCGTAGATTCCATTTCCCTAATTTCTTGATATTGCAGCAAAACAAAGGGATTCACATGTTGATTATATATGGGTTGGAATATTTGAAATTGATTGTAAGCATGATGTTAAGCACCGAGCTGCATGTAATAAAATCAGCATTTTTTTTTAAAGACAGAGTTCTTACGTTATAACAAGGGACGGTATAATGTTGCTAAATGTACATTTGATTTTATCCTCTTTCAAGTGGTCAGCATATGTTAATTACACCTCAGAAGTGAAACTCTGACTGAAAAGTGATTGTCAGGAGGAATAAAACAGTAATTTTTAATTTAAATATACTAGCTTGCAACTCAGTGTTGAAGATAATTTAGATGCAGACTCTACCATTTTCAAGCCACAGAAACAGTTTCTGTCTTGGAAATATAACTGGGTTTGTTGGCAGATAAATGCAACACAGTTTAAAATACAAGCTTCTCAGTAGCTTTCCAGGAGCCATAATCAGTATGGGACTCCATTTGTAGCTGCTGAAACATAAAAAGAAGCAACGATTCATGCTTCAAGGTATATGTCATCAAGACCTATGGTACTGGTTACAATAAATACTGTGGAAGAACAGGGAAGGTGCAGTGGTAGAATAGCRAAAGGATATGGGTATAATGTAGGTCAGCATTAACTGGAGTGAAATTTTTTGAGGATTTTCATAGATGTCCTTGGTGTCCTTAGAGTCTGGCTATTTATTTTAGTATATTGTATGAATAGCCTAACATTTATGTTTGAAAAACTAATCTATTTATTGTCATACAGTCCCTATCCTGAGAACAGAGCCTGATACAAAACAGTGGGAGTTAATTTCATGACCATATTTTGTCCTTCTATGATGTCCATGTCTAGCTTGTTGAAGTACTGAACTAATCAGAAATGTGCTTTTGGCTTGTACTAGAGTTCTTGGTTTCCCTTACAACTCTTGAGGAATCCCAGAAATCTTAGYCATGCTTGGAATTGCGGATCATGACTTCACAAACTGTGTTTGTCTTCTGTGAAGGATTTTGCTGATTATTGCAATTCRCCCACCTACCAGCATGATTACATTTGATGGGTTCAGACCTTTGGAATATTGCAAATTGAGAGCCTTGGATGATGGATCCCAGAGGCATCAATGACAATCTGATGTTTGCCATCTTGGCCAGTACAAGACTAACATGTAGCAGTCAGTTTCAAAGTAAATATAATGAGGTGGTTTGCACTCAGAATGTAATTGAGTCACTGAATTCCTTGACAGCAGATGTGGATATGAAGGTGATATTTGCTAAAGGCTTACATAACCTTAGAGGAGACCAAAGGGATATGAAAGACCATCGAATGTCAGAATGGTTTGGGTTGCCTTAAAGACTTTAAAGATCATGTGGTTCCAACCCCCCCACTGCCATGTGCAGGGACACCTTCCACTAGACCAGATTGCTCAAACCTGGCCTGGAGCACTTCCATGGATGGGGTATCTACAACTTTTCTGTGCAACCTGTTTGTTCCAGTTTTTAACCACCTTCACAGTAAAGAATTTCTTCCTAATATGTAATCTAAATCTGCCCTTCTTGTCTTTAAAGTATTTGTCCCTTGTCCTATTATTACATGCCCTTGTCAAAAATGTCTCTCCTGTAGTCCCCTTTAGGTACTAGAATGTGCTTTAGGATTTCCCTGGAGCCTTCTCTTCTCCGGGCTGAAAACCCAAGTCTCAGCCTGTGTTCATAGGGGAGGTGCTCCAGCCCTCTGATCACCTTTGTGGACCTTCTCTGGACYTGCTCCAACAGATCTATGTCCTTGTGCTGGGGGCCTCAGAGCTGGAGGCAGTATTCCATGTGGGGTTTCAAGAGAATGGAGAGGGGCAGAATCACCTCCCTTGACCTGCTGGCCATTCCTCTTTCAATGCAGCTCAGGATATGATTGACTTTCTGGGCTGTGAGCTCATGTTGCTGGGTTATGTTGAGCTTCTCATCAACCAAAATCCACCAAAGGGGACTAAGATTGACAGCACTACTGATTTGAGCRACCCCAAGCCACAAAAACCAGGTGGACACTGAGATGCATGCCTGGTAGGAGAATCATACATGGCAGCACTGTGCTTAGGTTTCTTCATAGAAGTCAACTGTGACCACTTTGCTGGAGTCATGGTACTGAGCAAAGCTGATCTTTAGTGTGATCCAGTACTGTTACACTCAGGTTCTGCTTACCCCTTCTCCCCGCTGTGTTTTTTTTTCTCCCCTTTTTTTTTTTGTACTATTGTTACACAGTTTCCACCAGGGATAGGTAAAGTTTCTTTTTTTTTAACCGTGGAGATAACTTTTTGGGAGAAGGCAATTAAAGCAAAGGCAAAACCAGCTCTTCTAATGCTGTGTGTAGTCATTTCTCTTTGCTTTTGATAGCTGCAGCTACAAGAACATTGGAAGCAGTAGTGCAGTAGGAGGACCTGAGCTTTCTGTATGCTCGAGTTTGGAAACAGTCTAGCAAAGCTCATTTTGTGCTCATCTTGAGTTATCAGGCTTTTCCATCCCCAGCATTTTGCCARTGGCAGTGGTCATACAGGAGCAGGAGCAGTTTGTAGTTGTGCTGCAGCATACTGCCTTACTCATGCAGGTTGTGTAGGGGTTTCTGTTCTGTGCTCTGTGGGCAAACCCAGGAATCATAATCTTGGCATGGCAGAAAAGTCTTGTGGAGGTGTACTTTTATCATTATATGGGAAAGCATAAGATACCTGACATGTTAGATTTTTGCCCTGTTGGGAAGGGACTTTATTTGCTGTTCATTTTAGAAAATGTGTTGGAAATGTCACAGGACCTGGCAGTGCTGCAGGCTTTAGATAATGTTAGTATTGATAAGACTTCTAACCTGAGAGTACTTTTTTCTCTCTTGAGCTAATTCTTATCMACCTGGCTGGCAGTACCTTTAATTTGTATCCTCTGAGATTACCAGTTTGAGCATTAAGGAAACGTACTGCTTTATCCCTAATACTTGCCCAAAGCCTTGCTTAAATAGTGGAGAGGCAATAAATGACTTGTTTTACGGTGTTACAGTTACCAGTTACACTGGTGTTACAGTTGCTTGTTCTGTTTACATTTTTTCATGCTTAGGCTGTTCATTGCTAGTTTGTTTGCGTATTTTTTGATTCCTAATTAAGGAGTCTGTGCCAACCTCTGACCTGTTATTTTTTTTTTTTTTTCGTGTCATCTGTTCGCTATGGTACAAAATGTAGAACCTCCTATGAGCTAACAAATAACTTTCTGTGGAGCTGCAGTGGAAGGTTTGTAGCTTGAAGTTTTCTATTAATAATTTTAAAAAAAGTCTCTGACTTCTCCTACAGTAAATTGCCTCTTTGAAACCTGGCATATCAAAAGCAAAAAGAGAATTTTGTAAGTTTTTTCCCCATTATTTACTTATCAATTTCAGGATTATTAGACATTATTTGTGTTGTACAACCTAAGTGTTGCACTGTATGGGCATCTGTCTTTAAGCTGACACTGAGTGACCCTGAGTCCCTTTCTCTTCATCTCATTGTKCTCATGGGCTCTCTCACCACATTTCTCCCTCCCATCTTCACAGTGTCCATCCAGCACTGCAAACTTCCACGATCATCAGACTCCAGACTCTAGCAAGCCTCTTGGAACCTCATCTTCCTGGGCCATTTCCCCAGCAAGGAGCCTTAGGTTTTAAAATCTGAATTCTCATCTCTTTGATGTGCTTCTGCAGCTGGTTAAGTGCCACCCCTTTACATAGAATGCCAAATATCTCTCTGGGAGCTGTGAAGTAGAAAACCTTCTGCTTCGTTTTGARCAGGTTTTTCATACCTGGAAAAAAGCTGCTGCTGAAAGTTCAGTTGTGTCAAAGGAAAAAAAAAAAAAAAAAAAAAAAAAAA